>NC_067159.1:3687115-3964615 GCF_903995435.1 Acomys russatus
TACATTTCTTCTTGATTCTCTGTCTTGGCCAGAATATAAGATAAGTTTATACTTAACTAACACATGAAAAAATTAAAGGGAGGGTAAAAAAAAGGGGACAGCTATTCAAAATGACAGGGTAAGTCACAACATAAGCTATGCCCTTTGGTTCAAATTCACAGCATACATGTGTGTAATAAATTCATAAGACTGAATAGTTACAGTAGAATTACAAATGTTAATACTTTTTTTTTTTTTTCCGGTTTGTTGAGACAGGGTTTCTCTATGTAACCTTGGCTGTCTTGGACTCACTATGTAAACCAGGCTGGCCTTGAACTCACAGAGATCCACCTGCCTCTGCCTCTGCCTCTGCCTTTGCCTCCCAATTGCTGGGATTAAAGGAATGTGCCACCACTCCCGACTATGTTATTATTTTTTAATAATTAAAAAATCAGGTAGAAAAAAGTTATGAAGTAAAATGAAAATAAAAGATGCCAACAAGTTTAACAGATAATCCTCATGTTAAAAAAAAAGTTTCAGAAAGCAGGTAAAAAGGAATTAACTGAACAAAGGATCTAATGGGTGCTTAGCTAGACACTGCACACAAAACAAGAAAACACAACTTACTGGTCTATCTTTCTTCCTTTTTCTCTCTCTTTTGGGGATAGGGTAAAACTAAAATTTCCCCTCAATGGATTAAAGCTAGATACACAAATATCTTTTGATCTTTGTCCTTGAGTTATATACCATTTTTGTTCATATGTTGCTAATAATTCCTTCACCTCATCAATAATCTATCTTTCCACTAATTAAGCAAGTACACAAACTCTGATAACAACTGGTCTTCTTCTCTCAACTCAGTTCATGTCAGTATCATCCAGAATGTCCATTTTGAGTTATTATACACAAAATTTTCATTTGCTTTTCTTGATCCTCAGCTTTCTGCTAAGATAAAAGCCTTATTGAGCTACTTAATCACTCATGTATTCCTGTCTCTAATACAATTGTTTAAACACTTCTAAAGAGAGACATTTTAGTATTTTATTCCGAAATTTTACTAAATTCATTTAAAGCCTGGTGGTGCTTCTGCTCTTTCTCTGTTGTTGCAGGCAGCTATGCTCCCAGGTTCCTGGTCACTTCACTGCCTCAGTTACACACTGCATACATATTCTGCTGTAACCATGCTAGCTAGTACACAGGTCTGTACCATGAACCAAGAGCTACGGACTGGAATGCATGAAATTATTAGTCCTGCTATCCCTGTTTGGCTAGATAACACAAGATCTCCTCCAGGGAAAAATGGGGGAAATGAACCTGCCATGGATCAAAGAAGCGGAAAAATGACAGTATAGAATGTATCAAACAGTCTGGCAGGGCTGGAGAGATGGCTCAGTGGTTAAGAGCACTGCCTGCTCCTCCAGAGGTCCTGAGTTCAATTCCCAGCAACCATGAGATCTGATGCCCTCTTCTGGCATGCAGATAGAGCACTCATCTACATAGAATAAATAAATAAATCTTTTAAAAATACTACATAAAAAACAAAAACAAAAAAAGACAAACAAGAAAACCAGCCTGGCATGGTGGCACATGACTTTAATCCCAGCACTCAGGAGGCATGTGCAAAGGGATTTCTGAGTTTGAGGTCAACCTGGTCTACAGAGTGAGTTGCAGGATAGCCAGGGCAACACACGGAAATCCTGTCTCAAAAAAGGGAGAGGGTATATAAACAGCTTTTTAATTTATGGGGATGTCAAAATTGAAAAAAAACTAATAACTTTACATGTTTGTACTATTTAATGAGAGCAAATGCAAGTAAATGAACACAACAGTACTGAGAAAGAAAAGGAGCAACAAATAGGAGCAACAAAGAACTAGGCAGGCTAAGGGCAGAAATAAATTAGAAATGAAGAAAGGTGTCAAAATGACTAATTTGAGAGATGATCTATGAAAAGAATCATACAGTAAATCTATTTCTAACCTAGTTTTTCAGAAGAAAACAAACAGAAAATCAAAACAGAAAACCAAAATGCAACAAGTAGAGTAAATTAAGAATGTTCTAAAAGTCTTACTTTATTTTCAAAATCTTAGATTAGTAGGATGGTGATCTTTCTGATAACATGTATGATCAAATATCCAAAAAACCACTCTCTATGAAAGTACCACACAATCTACAAGATTCATAAAATGCATTTTACTTTAGTGGTAAGGCTGACAGTTCTACTCTACACAAATGTTAATAAAACAAACAAACAAAATTCAATTCATAAATACTATATACCGCTGATGGAAAAATGAATTCACTAAGAAAAACAAAACGACCATGTGACTCACTAGAGTCATGAAAATAACCAGGGTCAAACTCTAGGCCACCTGGGAAGATTAACATTAGGACTGTTCAGATTTTAGACACTTAAATCAATATATGGGTTCTAGATTAAGGTATGAATGTTTTTAATTGAATGAAACTAAACAAAAATCTCAAGATAAGTTAAACTTAGTAGTTAGCAGGAAATGTATACCACTAAATTCTCCAAGTAGAGAGCTCTCAAATCAGTAGCTACAACTGGACTTGGGGGATGGGGTTCAGTGCAGAGAACACTTAAACTTAGTCAAGACCCTGAGCTCCATTCCCAGGGTGAGCACGCCTGCATTACACACACACACACACACACACACACACACACACACACACACACACACATACACACATACACACGAGCATGCACGCGCACAGCAGTGGGGAGGCTGGGGGGGTGGAGGGAGTGTACTTATAGATGTTGAAACAGTTAAAAGGACGGTACTTGTAATTCAAAAAAACTGACATTTTAAAACCTTTTAAGAAAAAAAAAAATCCTCCAGGTTTTGCAGTTTGACTTGAAAATTATATGAAGCATTCAGAAGAAAATAAAATGAATCCTAAACACTGTCTTCCAGAAAAACAGAGTGATTCACAACTAATTTTGAAAATAGCAACAGCTTGCTATCAAACCAAGGGGAAAACACAGTATAAGAAAAATATAGAGCTGGGTATGGTGGTGCACACCTTTTAATCCCAGCACTCAGGGGCTGAGGTCTAATGCCCAGCTGTATAGTAAGACCTTTTCTCAAAAATGGAAGGAAGGGGAAAATTACAGACTATACCTCATAATTATGAAAACAAAAATAACTAAATATTAGCAAATAAAGCCCCAGTTAAATCAGAAGTGAAAAAAATTTTTCTATTTCTACAATATATACATACACACCCAAAGTCAAAAGCAACCTTTAAAAAGCATTGCAAAGTTGGTCTTGGCTATATCAAAACTCCACTTTTTAAATGCAAAGACCTTTCTCTGACATAACTCCACAGTTCTCCAGAATATCTAAATAAAAAGCATCCATGCTGGTCAACCATGAGGGTACAAGCCTGTAATTCCGTCACTTGGGAAGCTGAGGCAGAGGATAATAAGCAAAACTTGGTCTCAGAAAAATCAAAGGATTCCTTCTATTCCCCACGTCTGGGTAACGAGGACCTGCGCTAAGCTATGTGCTGCAGAGCTCCCTTCTACTCCTGTCCCCAGCAGCAGCAGGCCAAGAGGGTGAGACACGTGACCACAGCCCATCAGCTAGAGAAAACAGGAACCAAGGAGTCTTTCCATCTTACTTCTAAGAAACCCAACCGCTTCCCAGATTCGACAACCGCAGTAAGTAGCAGCAGACGTGAGCTGAGGCCGTCCTGCTAGGAAGCTAGCACACATGGGAGGGTAGGGAACGCTGGGCTGAATCAGGCAGAACTCCACTGAGATGACTGTTTGGTTTAAGCCATTTTGAAATGGGCTTTCTGTGATCTGTGGAGTGCTCCAGTGGCAAGGATAGCCTGGGGTGAAGGCAGGGAACCCTGATTCCAGTTATCATATCAAAGAACCTTTACAATGAAAGCTAACGGGAAAGACATGCTTTAGGCTAACTCCTGCGATCAGTAATACTGTGAGTAAAAGTTCAGTACCTTCCACACGATGTACAGGAAGAGGACGGATTTTGTCTATTTGTTTGCTCTAAGATTTTAATTCCACAAGCCATAATGAAATTCAGGGTGACAAATGAGACATTGAGAACTACCACTCTTCTCGAGTATTCTATTTTTTTTTTAAGTAAAAAAAAAAAAAAAAGTTGTCAAATCATATTCACTAGCAAAAACAAAATGCTCGAAAAGATTAAAGGAAGAAACAGGAAATAATTTTTGTATTTCAAAAACATTCCATAGGCTTTCTGTCTAAGAACATTAGACAAAACATGTAATAAATGATCTATTCTTCCTAAGCAAATTATTTGTCTAGAAATTAATTAATAAACCCTATCAACACATAATTTTGACTACTGAAAATCCCAGACGGCATGTGACTTTTTTTTTTTTTTTTTGGTTTTTCGAGACAGGGTTTCTCTGTGTAGCCTTGGCCATCCTGGACTCACTTTGTAGACCAGGCTGGCCTCGAACTCACAGCGATCCGCCTGCCTCTGCCTCCCAAGTGCTGGGATTAAAGGCGTGCGCCACCACGCCCGGCTGCATGTGACTTTTATCTACCATTTTAATACATTTTTCCTTCTCATAAGTTATGTTCTCCAAGAGCTAAAATATTTTTCTATTTTTAAAAGAAGGATTTGGTTGGAAAGAAGAAAGGAAAATAATGTAATTACATTTTAATTTTAAAATTTAAAAATTATTTAAAAGCAGGACTAGGATCAGTGTCTATCTGGTATATGATAAGATACAAGATGAACTGCAAAACACAACTGGCAAAAAGTGAAAAGTTAGGAGTGGGGACAAGGACTTACTGAATAAGCCTGGCAACCCGAGTTTAAGTCCTAGAACTCCATGGTAGAAGGGGACTGACCTCCACCCTGGGGAGTAGTGAGAGGAGTGTTTCTATGCTCATGTGAGCACGTGCGCACACACACAATTTTTAATTTAATGAAGAGAACTCATATTCACATCTTATTTTCTATACAGTTTATCCTCAAATCCTTTAAAACTAAGGCTCGTTGTCTATCATTGTGCTCAATATATAAGGACAGTCCCCAGAAGATAAATAAAATATAATAATATAATATAAATAACTATAAAGGACATTAAATATGTCTTTTAGTGGATCATCATTTATAATATCTACAAAAGCCACAGAAACGTTTCATCTGTAATATGCTTCATGTCATTACATGATACCAACTAAAGGAAATACATTATGAAAAACCTGGTAGCCACTGATTAGCTCCGCAAAGGAAGTCTTTTTCTTTTCCCAACCTAACTTATTTTTTAAGGCTTTTTTTTTTAACCAAAGTGTGGGCGCATGCTCGCATGCACGGACGGGGACACACACACACACACACACACACACACACACAGAGGGAACCATCAATGTACAGCACTACCCACTTAATTACCAATCAAATCACTTTTGGTGAGCTACAAATTAAACTTCTAATAGCACACTGGAATCTCTAAACTGTTCCCTTTTCCTTATGAGTAGCACAAATGGTACTTACTGTCTTGAAGAGGCAAACTGCAAAGAGATATTTACCTTTCATGACATTAAATAAACAGAAAAAAAACTTCAAAATACTTAGATAAATGTAGGCAGTACCTACGTAAACAGACTAACACAACGCTATGGATTTAGGTGCAACTATAACTAATTCTTGACACGCCAAAACAAAAAGTTCAAATTATAACTTCACAGAAATAGAGATCTTGGGGAGTACTTTGAAAAGTCAGATTTTTTTCTCAAAGATATGGAAAGAAAAACAAAATAAAACCCAAAACACCAGAAATTCAAAAAAGCTACCTTACCAAATATGTTTGTGGAGTGCCCTTTCCTTGCAATAGGTCTGAGCTCATTGTGTCCCCAGCCATACGTTCTGTAATTGTCCCAGGCATGCTTCATCATCTGCGAGGAGAAAATGTACAAAACACCATGAGAAGCGATCCACTTTAGACTTCATATAGTTTACATATAACTTACCCATTCTGCCCTTCTGCCCTTGTTTCACTATAAAAACACATGCCTACTGTGCAGGCTACTCATGTCAACTTGACACAAGCTGGAATTACCTGAAGAGAGGGAACATCACTTAAGAAACTGCCTTCCCAGCTGTAAGCAATTTTCTTAATTAGTGATTGATGGGGGAGGGCCCAGCCCATTGTGGGTGTGGCCATCCCTGGGCTGCTGGTCCTGGCCTCTATAAAAAAAAGCAGGCTGAGCGAGCCATGAGGAGCTAGCCACTGATCAGCACTCCTCCATGGCCTCTCCATCAGTTCCTGCCTCCAGGTTCCTGTCCTATTTGAGTTCCTGTCCTGTTGGAGTTCCTGTCTTGTTTGACTTTCTGTCCTGTTGGAGTTCCTGTCCTGTTTGAGTTCCTGTCCTGTTTGAGTTCCTGTCACGACTTCCTTCCATGTTGAAGAGCAATATGGAAGTGTAAGGCAAATAAACCCTTTACTCTCCAATTTGCTTTTTGGTCATGGTGTTTCATCGCAGCAATAGAAACCCTAACAAAGATAACTACATTTAATTTCTATTTACACAACAACAAAAATAATTAGATGTAATCAAAAAGCGAATGGGGGAAAGCGTAGCTATTTGACATTTTTTCCGTTTATAAACTATAAAACTTTGGGGAACAGCTCCACTCTCTTCATTGTGATAATGAGTGGGGTATTAATCAAGGGGCCTTGCTTCTACCATCAACTAATTCAGCCTAACTACACCATCTCTTAACTTTAGAGCAGGGACCAGAAGGTTTAATAAACTGTTGCAAAGCCTAACAGTCCTGGGCATTATGTAACCAAATGGCATGTCTGTATTCCAACTAAAATTATTTTCTTTTTTTTTTTTTTTTTAAAGATTTTATTTATTATTATGTATACAATGTTTTGCCTGCATGTGCACCTGCACTCCAGAAGAGGGCACCAGATCAAATTATAGATGGTTGTGAGGCACCATGTGGGTGCTGGGAATTGAACTCAGGACCTTTGGAAGAACAGACAGTGCTCTTAACCTCTGAGCCATCTCTCCAGCCCTAAAATTATTTTCAAAAACAGGTAAATGAACAACCTAGCCCACAGGTTTTAAGTGTCCAATCCTTGCTCTAGTCAGTGACCAGACAGGCGTAGGGATCTAGCAGGACAAGCAAGTCTTTTGCATTCATATTAATATAGACATTAGGAGGAAAGAGAAATCTCATTTTATGATCTCAAGGGTTTATATAATATAATTTAATCCTAAAACTGATAATGGCTCATTTTCTCCCAACAATAACAACAAAAAAGTTGAGAGACAGAGGCAGAGACAGAGACAGAGACACAGAGACAGAGAGAAACGCACATTACAGACTTAGAATCAACCATGCCTAATTGCCCTCATTTGAAGCCATTAAGCTAATAAACATTCTGTGTCAGTTGGTATGACTTGAATTTGTTTCTACTTTTAACAACATATGTAGCTCTGGGCTATAGCATTTGAAGCAACAGCAAACTGCAGTGTGCCATTTACCATCAGCGCATTCGTCAGAGCACTTCCAAGCTTGTTCCATACAACCAGTATCAATCAGACACCAAAATTAGGCAGAAACAGTAGAAGAAAACTTCAGACTAATACAGACAAAAAGTACTTCTAAAACAAATTAGCACTATATAAAGAAAATGACAACATGATAACATGCAGTTTCACCCAGACATATAAATGTTAACATTTAAAAAATAAGTATCATTCACCATATTAAAAAGAAAAAAAATCAGACAATTATCTAGACAAAAATAGACAGCATTTCACAAAATTCAAGACATAATTCTTTTTCTTTTTTAAAAAGATTTTATTTTATTTATTGTATATGAGTGTTCCATTTGTATGTACCCCTGTATACCAGAAGAGGGCATCAGACAACATTACACATGGTTTGAGCCACGATGTGGTTGCTGGGAATTGAACTCAGGACCTCTGGAAGAGCAGGCAGTGCTCTTAAACGCTGAGCCATCTCTCCAGCCCAACACACAAGTCTTGATGCAAACTCTTAAACTGTAATTACAAAGAACTATCTTCAACCAACACGCCTGACAGTTAAGTATTAAACACTTATGTTCTAAAGTAAGTGCCTAACCGAGTCTGTCAGTTCTCACCATTTCTTTCAAAAAATAGTTAATAGAAGGTCTAGCCAGTATAGTAAGCTAAGAAACAAAAATAAAGAAAAAGGAAAAGTACCAATATTCAATAAAGGGATGACTATGTAGAAGGAAAACCAGAAGTTATCTACAAAAAGGTCACTAGAAATAGTAAGTCAGAGCAGGCATGATAAAGGAATGATAAACTAACCCCAAAAGCATTGCTAATACTAACCTCTATGGACACTAGCAAAGTACTGAGCCTGAGCCTTGTCCTGAACTCCCTCAAATGCCCCTGATTATCAATCTCAATTATTACATGAGTAAAAAAGTATTTCAAAACATTATAACAGCATCTGAAAATGAGTAAGGAAGGTATCCAAACAGAAAGCTGTTAGTATCTCCTCCAAACTCCCCCAAAAAGTGTACTAAGCAGCCCAAGTATAAAACACAGGCTCTAGATGACAGGCAAAAATTAAAATGTCACTCCATTTGACTTATCAAGGTCAAGGTTTACAATGCTAAGGCCAAGTGTGATGGCCATCAGGACGGAACATCAATTTAACAGGATAAGGAGCCACGGAAATAAAGAAACAACTCTGGCCACGTCTGTGAGGAGGTTTCCAGGGAGGCTTCACTGAAGGAGTCAGAGCCACACTGAAAGCGGGTGGCACCATCCCTTCCACTTGGGTCAAGCTGGGGGAGAAACGCAGGAAAGGAGAAGCCAGCTGAGCACAGGACTCACGCTCTCTCTCTCACTTCCTGACTGCAGATGCAACTTGCCTAGCCATCTCATCTTCCCCGACACAACAATGTCTCAAACTGTGAGCCAAAATAAGCCCATGCACCTTGCCCTCCCTGCCCCTCTCTTTCTTTTGTAGCTCCTATAAAATATCAATTGTGTCGTAGCAGTGAGGAAAACTGGCAAGCTTAAAATACATTAAATAGAGAGGTATCTGAGTGTGTAAGGCAAGTGTGTTCCTGCTGATGTCGTTAAACCTTGTGAAGCTGCTTCTTCACAGGCAGCATAACTGTAAATTCTACTCAAACTTATCAGGGGCCCCACTTAACACAGTGTAACTCAGGTCCACTAGAGGTGGTGTTCTTTTAATCTGTAATTCCTAGGATTACAACTCGAAAGATTTCTGAGGCTAAACAGACTTAAAGACTTTTGAGATGAACCTTTTTCTACTGTTCAGCCATGAAGACTCTTGGGAAGGAGCATGGTCCTAACAGCAGCACAGCTGCTTAAAACATGGCTCACGCAGCACAGCCAGCTCAGAATCTAGGCTGCGACAAGCCCTGCACAGCGTCTGGTACAACCTCTTCAAGCTGAATGGTTTCATTCATTCAATAAGTTGATACCTGGATTCTACTCTATTTATAAAGCCCTGTGCTTCAAAACATAGTGAAGGTAGAATTACCACCTAAACAAATTTTAACTTCAAAAACTTACATTGTGATCAATAAAGAAAAAGACAGAGCTCCAGCCCTTCCTTCCAACCTGGGAATGAATTACAAGTACCCTAAAGAACACGGTGAGCATGCACCACCATGTAATATCCAGTCAGACTACACCGCCACCACTCCCTAGCACCAACCCAGCTTATTACCTCTTTAATCTTTTCTCTTTTCTTCCTGATCTCTGTGTCTTCTGGGTCTCCACCACTGACCCCTACACGCTGTGGGACAGGGACAGGTGGCAGAATTCTGGTCTCTTTTGTCTTCATTGCTTGGGCTACTTTATTTTTCTCTGTCTGAATTTCTGCACGTATTTCCTCTCTTGACTTTCTTAATTTTTCTTTTGCTTCTTCCAGGGCCTTCTCATGATCAGCTCGAATCTTATTTCTCAGACGCTCTTCTTCTTCCCTGTGAAATAAAAATAAATTTAAAATTTTTTAAAAGCTGGTAAGAGTTCTTCAAATTCTTCCACTAAACTCTAATTTTTTTCTAGTTTCCCCCACATTAAAAGGTAAGAATTATCAGTGATAGAAACTCATATCTGCACAAAGAATAGGATAAATGTATGGTGGTATGAAAAGGAGATGTACTCTAGATCCTGAATAAATATTTTACATGGAAAGAGGAACCCTAGAAAAAAGTTCCAATTCTATGACAGAGAACAAGAAAAACTACAACCAGTAACTTGAAGAGGATCCATGGAAAGAGGGCAAGGATGAGGGCAAGGATGAGGGCAAGGATGAGGGCAGGGATGAGGGCAAGGATGAGGGCAGGGATGAGGGCAGGGATGAGCAGGGATGAGGGCAGGGATGAGGGCAGGGATGAGGGCAGGGATGAGGACAGGGATGAGGGCAGGGATGAGCAGGGATGAGGGCAGGGATGAGGGCAGGGATGAGCAGGGATGAGGGCAGGGATGAGCAGGGATGAGGGCAGGGACGAGGGCAGGAATGAGCAGGGATGAGGGCAGGGATGAGGGCAGGGATGAGGGCAGGGATGAGGGCAGGGATGAGGGCAGGGAAGAGGGCAGGGATGAGGGCAAGGATAAGGGCAAGGATGAGCACAGGGATGAGGGCAGGGATGAGGGCAAGGATGAGGGCAGGGATGAGGGCAAGGATGAGGGCAAGGATGAGGGCAGGGATGAGGGCAGGGATGAGGGCAAGGATGAGGGCAAGGATAAGCACAGGGACGAGGGCAGGGATGAGGGCAAGGATGAGGGCAGGGATGAGGGCAAGGATGAGGGCAAGGATGAGGGCAGGGATGAGGGCAGGGATGAGGGCAAGGATGAGGGCAAGGATGAGGGCAGGGATGAGGGCAAGGATGAGGGCAAGGATGAGGGCAGGGATGAGGGCAAGGATGAGGGCAGGGATGAGGGCAAGGATGAGGGCAGGGATGAGGGCAGGGATGAGGGCAGGGATGAGGACAGGGATGAGGGCAGGGATGAGCAGGGATGAGGGCAGGGATGAGGGCAGGGATGAGGGCACGGATGAGGACAGGGAAGAGGGCAGGGATGAGGGCAGGGATGAGGGCAGGGATGAGGGCAAGGATGAGGGCAAGGATGAGCACAGGGACGAGGGCAGGGACGAGGGCAAGGATGAGGGCAGGGATAAGGGCAGGGATGAGGGCAAGGATGAGGGCAGGGATGAGGGCAGGGATGAGGGCAAGGATGAGGGCAAGGATGAGGGCAGGGATGAGGGCAGGGATGAGGGCAGGGATGAGGGCAGGGATGAGGACAGGGAAGAGGGCAGGGATGAGGTCAGGGATGAGGGCAAGGATAAGGGCAAGGATGAGCACAGGGATGAGGGCAGGGATGAGGGCAAGGATGAGGGCAGGGATGAGGGCAAGGATGAGGGCAAGGATGAGGGCAGGGATGAGGGCAGGGATGAGGGCAAGGATGAGGGCAAGGATAAGCACAGGGACGAGGGCAGGGATGAGGGCAGGGATGAGGGCAGGGATGAGGGCAAGGATGAGGGCAGGGATGAGGGCAAGGATGAGGGCAAGGATGAGGGCAGGGATGAGGGCAAGGATGAGGGCAAGGATGAGGGCAGGGATGAAGGCAAGGATGAGGGCAGGGATGAGGGCAAGGATGAGGGCAGGGATGAGGGCAGGGATGAGCAGGGATGAGGGCAGGGATGAGGGCAGGGATGAGGGCAGGGATGAGCAGGGATGAGGGCAGGGATGAGGACAGGGATGAGGGCAGGGATGAGCAGGGATGAGGGCAGGGATGAGGGCAGGGATGAGCAGGGATGAGGGCAGGGATGAGGACAGGGAAGAGGGCAGGGATGAGGGCAGGGATGAGGGCAGGGATGAGGGCAAGGATGAGGGCAAGGATGAGCACAGGGACGAGGGCAGGGACGAGGGCAAGGATGAGGGCAAGGATGAGGGCAGGGATGAGGGCAGGGATGAGGGCAAGGATGAGGGCAAGGATGAGGGCAGGGATGAGGGCAGGGATGAGGGCAAGGATGAGGGCAAGGATGAGGGCAGGGATGAGGGCAGGGATGAGGGCAGGGATGAGGACAGGGAAGAGGGCAGGGATGAGGGCAGGGATGAGGGCAAGGATAAGGGCAAGGATGAGCACAGGGATGAGGGCAGGGATGAGGGCAAGGATGAGGGCAGGGATGAGGGCAAGGATGAGGGCAGGGATGAGGGCAGGAATGAGGGCAAGGATGAGGGCAGGGATGAGGGCAAGGATGAGGGCAGGGATGAGGGCAGGGATGAGGGCAGGGATGACGGCAGGGGTGAGGGCAGGGATGAGGGCAGGGACAACAGGAGGGACCAGTGGAGAAGGGAGAACACAGCATCAGTGGGGTGGATGGAAACATGAGCCCAGGACCAAGGGAAGAGGCAGAAAATTAGAGGCAGGAAGCTTTCGTCTCCTTAGGACAGCATAAGCTGCTGAAGCTACTTTGCAAATGGCCAAGTCTTAATAGTGCAATGATTCCCAACTGATAAAGACTAATTAAAATTCTCTTCAGCCTTTTTTAAAAATAAAACTTCCAATTTAGTTAGTGGTGAATACAGTATTTCTTATCCTAATAATTGAGACCACAGGTGTTTCAGATTTCAGCTCATGGGGTTTTTAAATTTCTGGTTGTGTTTCCCCTAATCTAAAAATTCTTACTGCAAACACCTGTCATAACAAGACAAGTGCTGTCCCACTCATGTGATGTAGGTAGAGATGGCAAAGTCAGGGAGCTGCAAAGTAAAATATTGGTATCCAGTGACAGGGTAGGGGTGATAAAGTCATTGTTTTATGGGTGCAGATAAAAAGATAAAAAAGAGGCCTAGGGATGAAAGAGACTGGTGGCTGAACAACCATATGAACGTACTTCAAGACGGCTAACAGAATAAACTGCTACATATCCTTTACCATAATCTTTAAACTAGAAGAAAAGCCTATACAAACATTTATACCAGCTTTATTCATAATAGGCACAAACTAGAAAAAGCCAGACGTTCTTCAAATAGATGGTTAAACAAAAGACAGATATGCACACATGTGCGCACACACATTTGAAAAATACAAAGCCACCTTACCAAAAATAAAGAGAATATTGTGCCTGCCCAATGTAACACATCATAATTCACTTAGATGAGCTAATCTTTCCCACCTGTCCACAGGTACAGAACCCTAATTTAATAAACAAGAAAAAGGGGGTCTGCCAGAAAATATTCTTCTCTATGGATTAATAAACGAACAAAACCAGGTGAGAAAACAGCCTTTTGGCTGCTAAGCCCAAACTGACCCGGCTATTTGTTGTTCTCTTCCCATGAGGCTGCGGTGCAGCCATAACAGCACAAGACCAAATCGCCGGCATGGATCAAGACAGAAGATAAAGGAGACTCTGCTGGAGCCCTCAACTGCCTGCCCCAGATTTCAGATTCTATGGAGTTTCTGGGAGTAGGGTGTTCTGACGCTTTCAGCTAAGAGTCTCCCCAACTTACTCTATGAAAGCATGAGCAAACACAGGGGTTCAGAAAAATTGTTCTCTCAAACGAAGTTTCTGTCTTGTGACCCCCACCCCACCCCAGGCAGGAAGTCTCTGTGTAACAGCCCTGCCTGTCCTGGAACTTGCTTTGGAGACTAAACTGGCTGTGAATTCACAGAGACCCGCCTGCTTCTGCCTCCCAAGGGCTGAGATGAAAGGCGTGCCAGCTAAGTCTCTGTCTTCATGACAAGTTGTGGAATCCCGAGAAGGAAGCTAGGGGCTAACACCCTGTGCGTCAATAAGCCACCTGTCCTCAATAAGACAATTAAAAGAGCTAACTTAACAGAGGGATAGAGATCCAGTGACAAGCCCCCTCAAGTCCATCCTTTGTAATGTGACCACATTGAATAAGCCTCCTTTTCCTTCTTTTCATTAATCAATTAGCTATTAGCTGGCTTGTAATGGATGGGTGGCCACGCTTGCTGAGCACAGTCCAGTAGCAGCTTCCAGCACTGCACTGCCTCACTAACTGCTCAATAGCTTTCCATAGCCCACCCTGTTTGCAAAGGCTCACAGACTAACCGTAAGGCATCTTCACCCACCCCTGAACCTCTGCAAACAGGTATTATACACTACTATGCAGAGTCAGCCCTGAAGTGGACGGCAAGGGAGGCAGGCCACAATATATCCCACCTATAAAAGCTCCTCAATGAAACACGACCATTTTATAGGGCCTGAGCTCTGTCAAAGAAATGTCTAACACACTCCCGAAAATTACTTAGTCTCCTTACTCTCCGTATCAGAACACACTAACCTAGGCCATCTCTCTGACTCTGCCATCAGTGAGGCCTGTGGCATCTTCACTAGCAGGGTGACATTAAACATTATCACCTCTCTGCGCCTCCTTTTCTCCTATGACAAAGCCTCTGACAAACACATGATAACTACAAGATTGGAGGAGAGGGCCCTCGGTTTAGAGTCCAGCAAAGTCCTGAATTGGGTTCCTCCATCATCACCTTTCTGCTCTGCTTTTCTCATTCCTACCCACTCTCCACACAGTCACATACACAGTCAATTACTGACTTGAGCTACGTATCACTTCCTTTTTAATCAATGTCCTTTGGAACCTGCACTCTTACACCTTTTCAGTTTTGCCAAACAGGAGAAAGGAGCAAATTCTGTGAAAGCCTACAAAAATATAGACGGCACCAAATCATTCGAAGACAAGGCCTACATCTTTAAAGGCAAAAGCAGGAGAACACTGTGCCTTGCCTCTCCTCTCTAGTCCAGTGCCAACAGTTCCTTTGTCCTGTGTCTACAACTGCACTCAGATTTGCACCAACCTTCATTTCTAAGGCCCCCCATTAAAGATTATAATGCTTCCATTCTTCCTGTGGTGCCCAGAAAGCCCTGGGCACAGCAGCTCTTGGTGCAAGTAGGTCTCTGAACCAGAGGACGTGAGGAGACATTATGTGCAGAGGACCTATGTTTGTTTCTAGACCACTTGAAAACTGTTCAACACAGAAACCTCCAGAAACATACGACCAACTTCAAACTCCCAGGATATCCCACACCTAGAGCCTACTCAAGCTCAACTTCTTTCCTACGTTCCCATTAGTTTCTTCTCTAACCACAGGGCCTCCCACAGAGCAGCAGCGGAGCAGGCCTCCAGGCCAAAGCCTTCCTTCAAGGCCTGAGCCAAGGGCACAAGGAAGAAATAAGATTCTTGAATCAGTCACTCTCCTTTCATAGCAACAGCTTTAGAGGAGCTACAAAAATTAAAACATCTTTCAGAAAATGTGATTAACTTTTATAAAAAAAATACATGTGATATGAACTCAAAGATAGTATGCAAAAATGAAATTAGTGTTATTCATTTAGCAAAAGGAAAATTCTTATTTCTAACCCAAGTCCCAAAACAGTGTTTGTAACTGTTTTCCTGAAGCCCTCACTGAACCATCCAAACTAGAATAGTTTTCGGGGTAGCCTAAGACTCATTTTGTCAGTCTTCCTCCTCGTAAACAGAAACTTCTCTTGTCATATAAATGAAAGCGAATACAAACTGCTCTCGTTTTGCTTCCTAAATATTTCTCAACCCTGTCTTCCTTCTCCACCTGTGGTCCACGCTGCCGCCATGCTGGAGTCGTCTCCCAACAGTCTTCACACACCACACTGTTCCCGCTGAAAGCCTTTCTCTCGCTAGCTGTATGGCAGAACAAACAGCTTTCTGCCACCATACAAACCCTGTCACCCTCACTTGCAATACTTCACTTATTCTCTCTATGTATTAAAGAATTCTACGTAGATGCTAAAAAACTTGTCTCTGCAGATTCATTTGCCCATGCATCCCTCTTGAGGTCCCCTGACACCTCTTCCCACGGACAGCCTTTTGTGGGCATTATTTACCTTCTATTTAAAACACTCTTAATCTCTCTTTCTTTGCCCCCAAGCCATAGGTCAATTGACATTTCAAGTTGAATTAGGAAGTTTCTCTAACAGTCTCTCGGCATCATAATTCTTTCTTTCACAGTGCTATCATATGGGATTTTGTGATTAAATATTTTTCCTATAAGACAAAAAACCATTATATTTTGGTTTCTGTTCAAATCCATGATGGAAAGCTTACCTCAACAGGCAGATAACAGAGGCTCAAAAGGTTTAAATGCAAACAAGTTCCAAGTCCTAGCAAAAGTGCTGAGATATAGTCACAGAGCTGTGAAGAGCAATTGTCCTTAAAGTAAGCAACTTGGCCAGTTCACCCTCAGACCCACGTTAAACTCATGGAGTAGTAACAGAGCACCTAGCTGTTAATAATACAGTCAGGTAACGGCATTTTACTTCGTTAGCTAAATGTTAGAATCAACTGCACAGCTACAAGTGACGTACATTTGAAAGCAACATGTGGGAACTACAATTTACATAATTTGTATAAGTAACTTTAAAAATAAAAATTTGAACTCCTAAATTCTAGTGTTTTACAGAAAAGCACTAGAAAAAAAGGATAATACATCATAATTGGATTTCTTTCCAAAATATTAAGAGCTTTAGAAAATTCTACTAATAAAAATTGTCTACTAATAAAGAAAAACAATTAAATCTTCCATTAGAATAAAAGAGAGAATAAAAGGCAATATCCATTTATGATGATATACCTCATAACAAAGGAGAAAAAGAGAAAACAACCAAATAAAAGGTACCTTCCAAAGGCAAATACAATCCTTGTCATTCAATACAATCATTCCTAAACTACAAAAGCAATTCCCTTCAGAGGAGCGAACAAGATGCTATCATAGCTTCTACTTGACTGCAGTGGAAACTGTCAGCAGCAAAAACTACAGCAGAGGTGAAAGGAAGGATGACACAGGAGGGAAGGGCTGAAACAGTCTCTGTCACAGGCGAAGTCTATAGGAATCTACAAACCACTATAAGTCAGAATGCAGCAGGATGGGGAGCGGACAGCCAGTACTCGGCACTCGCCACCTTTCTAGACTCCAAACCTCCAGCTTCCACTAATGCTCTCTCTATGGCAATGCCATGTTTGCACAGTTGAGTTTGCACAGCTTAGACTAGAATTTTTAAATTAGCTTCGAAACAGCCTTCTCAACCATCCTGTTTTAATAATATTAAAGGAAAATTTCATAGAATTAGAAAAAAATAAAAAATAACTGACAGTTAAGTAAATTGCTACTAATGTACAACACAGACCAAGAACAGTTTTAGCAAATGACTAGAGGGAAATTGGCAACTGGTAAAGAAAACACTGAAACAACACAAGTGAAATTCTACACAAGATGGTGAAAAGTGCCTGAAGAAAATTGAGACCTTCTAAAAAGAAATGTTTCACCTTCAAGCCCATGACAGAAAGGCCCCTCAAACTCATAGGTGGACAGGAGACAACATGGTGCCAACTGTTAAAAGGGAGTTATTCACAATTCAGTCTAAGATGGTTCTCAGTAGCAAATGGATGCACTCTATCTGCACAGAAGAGCACCCTCACATAGACAACAAAGAACTTTCTGTATACTATTATGGTAGGCCAAATCGCGCACGTTCTAGTATACTGATTACGTTAAGAATGAGTACAAACTGTACCACTGGGGCCCCTGACTCCCTAAGAGGGAGTTCCCCACCCCAGACATGTTAATAGAGAAGTCTAACTCTGTCTCAATACCGGCAATGCATCAGCCACGTGTAAAAGCCTTGAGATTCAAAGTCAAGCACCGAGAAATCACCAAGGCCAAAGCCAGTCAGTGCCCAGGCTCCCCGGGCTCCCCGGGCTCCAAAGCATTGCTATATAACGCTGCCGCTCGTGACCATCAACACCAACTCACTGTCTTTCTTCAGGTACGGATCACCAATTTGGCTGTTGACTCCTTTCTGCTTATAGAGTGAGCACTTACCCATCAGTTTAACTTGTTTTAATAGGATTTCGTCTTAATAGTAATTTTAGGTCAAATGGACAGTTATCAGTCATTGAATTCAATTATAATCAGCCAGCATTCTCCAAACGTAAGTAGTACTAAAATACACTCTGGAAACACACGCGCGCACACACATATACACAGTCACATATACACACATGTGCGTATGCACACACACATACACACACCCCACAGAATTTGCTTATAGGAGTAAATAATCAAATATGTAAGCAGAGTAAGTACACAATGAAAAAAAATCATAACAGAGGAAGTAGACGGTTACAGAACAAGTAAGCTACACATGGAAAAAATAGTATAAAGTGTATGGCCTGAAAACAGATTTGCACAGAGATAAAGACACAATTGCCAAGTGGAAATTAAAAGAATGGAAATCTGCCAGGCTGAACAAGAAACCAGAGCACAGAAAGTAAAGTCTATGATGACACAAAACAAGTGACACAGCAGGCAAAACGAAGTACTTTGGTACGGCCAATAAAGCAAACCGTGTGGGCGAGAAGAGAACACACCACAGTAGGATGGACTGAACTTAACAAGAACCCGGTAGTGGGGCGGGGTGGCAAAAGCATGCCTAGACACTACAGTACCCTGAGTATGAGAGGAAGCTACTCACAAACTTCAGTGTGAAACATATCTGCACTTAAAGCTAAGAATGACACTGTCAGCACTGACTTTGGTGAGGAAGAACAGAGACTGGAAAAGGAATTAGAACACCAAAGAGGTCATGTAGATGTGCATGCGCAAAGCACAGGGGATGGAGGGGGGAGGGGGGGAGGGAGAGAGACAGAGACATACTTAAATTACACTTGAAGAAAAAGCTCACTAGAGGTTCTAGAAGGTCAGAACCAAGAGGGTGGAGATGGCTCAGTGGTTACGAGCTCTTGCTGCTCTTCCAGAAGATCCAAGCTCAGACGGCAGCACCCGTGTCTGTCAGCTCAGGACTACCTGTAACTCCAGCTCCAGGGATACGATGTTCTCTTCATACACAGAAGCTCACACACACATACACACACGGAGACACACGGAGACACACACACACAGAGACACACAGACACACACACACGGAGACACACAGACACACACACACACGGAGACACACAGGTAATTGTTTTAATCTTAAAAAGTCAAAATCAATACAATAAATTTGGGTGAATGAATATAAAAAGGGAAGAGAGTTAAAAGTGTTAGTTTTCTATACTAACTTACAAGGTATACCATTAATTAACACAGAGAATAAAAAAGGAAAGAAAGAAGGATGAAGAGAGCGCTCACTTGGCAAAGCGCTTGCCATAGGAGCGATGCGGACCTAAGTTCAGATCCCAACTCACATCTCAAAAACAAACAAACAAAATACAAAACAGATCCCAACTCACACAGAAACTTAAGTGCCACAATGCACGCCTGCAATCTTGGCAAAATCTCAATGCATACCTCTAATACCCGTCAGGGTTAGGGGGAGACAAAAGACCCCTGGAGCCAGCTAGTTTTGCCAAATCAGTCAACTCCAGGTTCAGTAAAAGACTCTGTCTCAAAATAAATCAGTAAGTAAGGTAGAGAGCAACAGAAGACACTGACATCAACTTCTGGCCTCCACATGCACTCCCAGACACAGTTACGTGCAAGTACATGTTCAACACCTTGGCACAGGAGACAACTTCCTGAACAGAACACCAACAGCCCAGGCCTTCATGTCAACAATTAATAAATGGGACCTCATGAGGCTGAGAAGCTTCTGTAAGGCAGGAGACACTGTCAAGAGAACAAAGCAACAGCCTATAGACTGGGAAAGGATCTTCATCAACCCTACATCTGACAAAGGTCTAATATCCAAAATATATAAAGAACTCAAGAAATTAAACACCACCAAACCAAACAACCCAATTCAGAAATGGGGCTCAGAACTAAACAGAGAATTCTCAACAGAGGAGTATCAAATGGCTGAGAAACGCTTTAAAGAAATGTTCAACCTCCTTAGTCATCAGAGAAATGCAAATCAAAACAACCCTAAGGCTCCATCTTACACCCATCAGAATGGCTCAGATCAAAAATTCAAGTGACACCACATGCTGGCGAGGATGTGGAGAGAGAGGAACATTCCTTCATTGCTGGTGGGAATGCAAACTAGTACAACCACTTTGGAAAGCTATCTGGTGCTATCTCAGAAAACTGGGAATAGGGCTTCCTCAAGACACAGCTATTCCACTCCTTGGAATATACCCAGAAGATGCTCCAGCACACAACAAGGACATATAGGTCAACCATATTCATAGTAGTCTTATTCATAATAGCCAGATCATGGAAACAGCCTAAGTGTCCATCAGTAGAAGAATGGATAAAGAAACTGTGGTACATTTACACTACGGAATACTACTCAGCTATTAAAAACAAGGAATTCCTGAAATTTGTGGACAAATGGATTGAACTAGAAATGATCATAATGAGTGAGTTAACCCAGAAGCAGAAAGAATCAAATGGTATATACTCACTTATATCTGCATACTAGCCCAAGGGGCATGTCCCATGAAAGTCTTCACTTACCAGGAAAGTGAGACAGAGGGGAGGACATCCTATTGGGACTCTAGATGAGAGAAGCATGGGAGAATGGCAAAGTAGAAGGATCCAGAGGGTCCTAGAAACCTACAAGAAGAACATTATGATAGGCAGATTTGGGCCCAGGGGTCCCGCTCAAACTATGGCACCAGCCAAGGACAGTATGTGCAGTAAACTTCAAACCCCTACCCAGATCTAGCCAATGGACAGGACATTCTCCACAGTTGAGTGGAGATTAGGGTCTGACTTTCACACATACTCTGGTGCCCCATATTTGACCATGTCCCCTGGATGGGGAGACCTGGTGGCACTCAGAGAAAGGACAGCAGGCTACCAAGAAGAGACTTGATACCCTATGAGCATATACAGGGGGAGGAGGTCCCCCTCAAGTCACAGTCATAGGGGAGGGGAGTAGGGGGAAAATGGGAGGAAGGGAGGAAGGGGAGGATACAAGGGATAACCGTTGAGATGTAATATGAATAAATTAATAAAATATTTTTAAATGTTTTTTAAAAAGTACATGTTCATATATATACAAAAGAAGAAAATGGATAAAAAGAGAGAGAAAGATAAGTATGACTTGAGCCATGCTATGTCAAAGGTCAACAAAGCACGGAAACTCAGTTACCTAAGGGTGGACAAGTAGATTTGGAAATCATCTGCCTAAAGGAAACAGTTCAAGCTCCCACCTAACTCTACATGAATATTATGGCTTTAATATGAAATCACACACACACACCATTTTACATATTAAAGCACAGGTCCTCAGCTAGTGGCATTATTTGAGAGGCTCTGGAGTTGTCAGGTAGTGATCCCTAACTGCAGAAGGCAGGTCGCTAAGTAGGTTCGTGTGGGTATGCTGCCCCTGCTCTCTTCCTGCTTCCCCACCGTGAGGTAGACTGCTCTGCTTCACCATGTCCTCCACAGCACAATGGACTGACACTTCTGCATCTGTGTCAAAAAATACATGACTCTTGGCATCTTCTCAGTGGTGAGAAAGCTATGTAACACAACTTAAATGGATACACTTTGTGTTTTCTAAAGCATATCTCAATAACTAGGCACGATGACGCACGCCTACAATCTCAGCTCTCGGGAAGCAAAGGCAAGAAGACGGTGCATTTGAGGCCAGTCTGGGCTACAACACAGTGAGCTCTATGCCAAGACCCTATCTCAAAAATAAACATGGACATGTCAGGATGGCTTCTTCAAAAAAAACTACCCGTGGAAGCTGCTACATCAGTATCAGACCCGTGCATCTTAGAGTAAGGATAAGACTGTTTCATTCAGTGCATACAACTCGTAGCTGAAGTGTACAGTGCGGTGTGTGTGAGTCCACGCCAGCGCTACTCCTCATGCAACTGCACTTTTCATCTCCTCTCTCACCCATGATTCAAAAGGTGTTGGTTTCCAGACATTTAGAGATTTATCCGGCACCTTCATCTTACCAATGTGTTTTAATTTCATAGATGCTAAGAGTATACCTCATGTGGCCTGTATCCTTTTACTATGGCCTAGAAAATGGCCTACACTGATAAAGCTGCATCTGCACTCAACAGAATGCCTCTTTTGCTGTTACTGGGTAATATTCTAAGTGTGAAGTTGGTTTTATGTCCCTACTGATTTTCCTTTCATTTCTCTTATTGCTACTGAGTGAAAGGTATTGAAATCATAACAAATTTCCAATGCCAGAAATGAGAAAAGAGGCACACAGCAACTTACAAACACCACATACACACACACCCTTAGTCAAGATGACTTCACTGGAGACTTCTTCTAAGGACTTAGGGCAAAATTAATAAAAACTCCACAGAAGCTTTAGGGACACTGAAGAAGGAAAACAGTCCCTTATATGAGGCCTGTATTACCTTAACTCCAAAATCAAATAAAAGCAGAAAACAAAACTAAACTAACAACCACTGCACACTTTATCTCATGAACAGAGAAAACCATTTATAGAATACAACAGTATACAATGACCAAATGTTAGTTAGCATTCAAAAACCAAAACACACGGGAGCAGAGAGACGGTTCAACAGGTCAAGGTTCCTGACTGCTAAGCCTAAAGACCTTAGTGTGATCCCTGAGACCCACATGATAGAAGATGACAACCAAACTATAAGTTGTTCTCTGACCTCCACATAAGCACGACACATGAGCGAGCACATACACAAACACGCATACATGCACACATGCACACACACATGTATGCATACACATAAACACACACATACATACATGTTTACATATGCACATACATACCCGCATACATACATACATACACACACATACACACACACACACACACACACACACACACACACACACACACACACACACACACACACACACACACACACACACACTCGGGTGCATGCAAATCAACAAGCTTGCTCATTTTTACTATTTCTGTGATATAAATGGCTCTAACCAAGATAATAAGAGAGAAAGTAAAAGGCATAAAAATTAGGAAGGAAGTACAAAGCTGTTTGACATACAGAAAACATAATTACACAAAATTTCTCTGAATAGGCCAGGTGGTGATGATATATAGCTTTAATTCCAGTACTCTGGCAGAGGCAGGTGGATCTCTGAGTTTGAGGCTAGCCTAGTCTACAGAGTGAGTTCCAGGACAGACAGGGCTGCACAGAGAAACCCAGTCTTGAAAAACAAAACAAAACAAAAGATTTGTGATACAAATATGCTGCTACTTTTGCAAGAGTGCTACATGAAGTGACTACTCAAGTTGCACTTTTATAAATTAACAAGTAAAAATCAAGAATTAAAACCACTTAAAGCAGTATAAAATGCAATTGCTTTAAGAGCACATTAAAGGAAGACATGCAGGCATGCGTACTGAACACTACAAGCACAGCTGAGAGGACCCACACAAAATCCAAATCAGTGAGCAAGACTCCATGTTTGTGGATCAGAAAAGTCAGTGTTAAGACCACTATTCTCCCAAGTTAATATTCAGACAAAATGCTTGGGGTTTTTTTTAGAATTTGAGAGCTGATTTTAGATTTATAAGGAAATGCACAAGGCCTAGAATACCCAAACTATGTTTGAAAAGAAACAGAGGCTTACATCACCTGACTTCAAGACTAGGTTTATAAAGGCACAGTGATTGGCAGTGCAGTGCCAGCTAAGAGACAGTCGCTAACAAAGCAGCACACAGACCCAGACTCATGAAATCATGCCCTTCTACACGGCACAAAATAAGGTCACAGTAGCAAAATAGGGTTGTCGTCCGTACAATCGAGACACAAATACCCATATGTTACTCCACAGACTAGTATTGCTCTCAACTTTGGCCAGAGCAGCTTATTTTTACAATGACCCATGGCTAATGAACAACTCAAGACTGGTCAAAGTACTGAGAGTAAGTGACTAGTGAGCGACAAAAATGAAAGACAGAGCACAGGCAAGAGTGCTATGATATGCTGTCTTCAGGACATGACGTGGCCACTAAAGTCATGAGCTCACTCCAGCTGTGGAGACTGCACAAGACAGAGTCAACAAGACAGTCAGCATTTAAAAGCACTGAATGGGCTTGGGAGGGTCCCAAAAAACCAGATGGCATGGCAGTAGGAGGGCTACATTAAGAGGTATCTGAGGAGGCAGGGTGGACATGACCAAGATCCACTGTTTACACACATGAAGTTGTCAAAATAAAAGATGCTCTTTTTTTTTGAGATACTTTCTGTATTTCAAAATTCTAATACAACTGTTCCATTTGGGTTATACTACACCATACTAATGTATGGACTCACATGAGAATCAGTGAAGTGTGCATACATAGTCAGAGAATTGTTATACCTATGTGATCTGGAACAAGTGCAACTCCACACCCCTCTCAGTGTAAAATGTACAGTATCTCCCATGTTGCTAAATGCCAAGCAGTGTTTCGCATACATTACACAGTTACACTCTGAGCACAGACACTTCTTCCTGCATAAAAACAACTTTCAATTGGTGTCCACAGACATGGTCACTCAGAGCTTGTCCCTGTCATACACTGCTGGGTAACACTGGTTCTTTAATGTTTCTGTGGCTCTCTCTGATAGCTGTGGACCTTTTACCTATTAAAATGGAAAAATAAACTACCTTCTCTTCTCAAACACTCTTTACGTAAACTACATGCCCACCTTTCCTTGCCAACCTTCATTTCCCATATCCTGAAAAAATATCCTATGACCCAACCTCTGGCCACCCCTCCACCCCCAGCCCCCCCCTACCCTGGACACTGTCACGCCTGTCAGGCTTCATGGTCTTTCCCTAGTCTCCTCCACTCCTCTCCTGTTGTAGTGAGTTAGTTCATGCTCAGTCTTCAAAATCCTGCTCATGCTATCACTAGCCAGACCTCTACAAACTTTCATGCTACTAGGGCTGACTTTATTTCAGAATGACACTTTGAAAATAGCAGCATGTGCGTCTACAGGCATCACACTGCCACTCGCGTTCTGACAGCAGCTCTGACCGTAGTAGCTAGTTTGTCTCTATCCTCAGTGAGGGTCTGTGTCCCTGCTTTTAATGCCTGTTTCCCAAATCTACTTTCCCTAGACATTGTCAGGTCTGAAAGATACTTCAGTTACATGCATTACAGTTGACTTCCAGTATTCCTACTCAAGATTCCTCTCCTGCAGATCTCTATAGTTCAAAGTATTCTAGCAGGGGCTGGAGAGATGGCTCAGAGGTTAGGGGCACTGACTGCTCCTTCAGAGGTCCTGAGTTCAATTCCCAGCAACCACATGGTGGCGCACAACCATCTATGATGTGATCTGATGCCCTCTTCTGGCCCACAGATGTACATGCAGGTAAAGCAATGTATGCATAATAATAAATAAATATATCTTTAAAAAAAAAAGTATTCTAGCAAACAACAACTACGCATATGCCCTCACACATCCTTTGTGCTCCATCTTTGATGGGGCAATTCAATGTAGAATGAAAACTTCTGGCCTATCAACACCTCGAGAGCTGAGAGGAGCCTTATCTACATACTGAACAGTCTAGAAACTTGTACATAGCTGGATGCTGACATATAGCTCACTATGTCTATCACTATTGGGGTTTTTTTCTCTCTCCTCTCCCACTCCTCCCTCTCTCTTTGAGACAGGGTTTTCCTGTGTAGCCTTGGCTATCCTGGGCTCCCTTTGTAGACCAGGCTGGCCTTGATCTCACGGACATTCATCTGCCTCTGCCTCCCCAAGTACTGGGATTAAAGGCGTGCTCCATCACACTCGGCTGTTACTATTGACTATTAAGCACTCACAACCAGGCCCTTTTAGAAATCAGGGAAGAGAACTTGAATACAGCAAGACGTTCATCTGTATACCCTCTCCTTCTGCAAGGCTGTCTGAGCTGCGAGTGGTGTGCTGGTTAGCACATGCAAATGAGGCTCATCCCTTTATCTTCCCTGAGAAGTCCTCCTGCTCATCTA
This sequence comes from Acomys russatus, assembly GCF_903995435.1. Lineage (NCBI taxonomy): Eukaryota > Metazoa > Chordata > Mammalia > Rodentia > Muridae > Acomys > Acomys russatus. The sequence goes on from NC_067159.1 coordinate 3,713,042, forward strand.
CCTGGGAAGCAACCATTACCTGAACATCACTCATGACTTCACAGGTCAATTCTACTGAGCAGCCACAGAATTAACACTAATCCTTAAACTCTTCAGAGAGAGAAATACTTCCTCACTCATTCTATGAGGCTAGGATTACTCTGAAAACCAAGAAAAACAAAGACATCACAAGAAAATACAATACAAATATCCCCTAGAAATGCAGGTAAAGACATTCCCAACAAAATTCTAGCAAATTGAACCCAATACCATATTAAAAGGATTGTACATCATTAACAATTGCATATTGCAGAAATGCAAAAAAAAGTTGATGAAAAAAAATCAATGAATGAAATGCTACACATGAACATAATGAAGGAAACATATGATCATCTTAACTAGTGATAAAGGAATATGTGACAAAATCCAACACCCTTTATAATAAAATACTCAACAAACTAGAAAAGATACAAACTTCAACATAAACCCACAGCTAACAGCACTCAATAGAGAAGCTATCAGTACTATACTGTATGCTCAGATAGAAATTCAACAAAAATAAAAATAAATAAATAAAAGAACAAATAAAAAGCATGCAAAACTGAACAGAAATAAAACTCTGACTATTCATAGATGACATGAGTGTTTGTGCACCAGAAATGACAAAATATATACAAAATGACTACTATGCCGAATAAATGATTCAGCAACAGGTCAGGATATATCACAGACATTTTTAAAAAGTTGTATTTAAATATACCAAAAGTGAATCAATAAAAGACAGAATACAGCCAGGCAATGGTGGCGCACGCCTTTAATCTCAGCACTTGGGAGGCAGAGGCAGGCGGATCACTGTGAGTTCAAGGACAGCCTGGTCTACAAAGCGAGTCCAGGATAGCAAAGGCTACACAGAGAGACCCTGTCTCGAAAATAATAATAATAATAATAATAATAATAATAATAATAATAATAATAATAATAATTTCATGTTCAATTAATTTTACCTGAGTAAACGTACTTATGAGCTTGGAATCACTAAGGTGAGAAATTTTGAAGAACACATTAGAAGAACACACTTAATCTAATCTACCCTCATCTAAATTACATTGTCCTAATTTTAACATATAAAAGAGCCAAGAAAACAGAAAACTCAGAAACAAATCTAAGAGTATATGAAACTTTTCATAGAGTATAAGTGGTATCATAAATCTATAGGTAAGACTCCTCAATATGTGAGAGACAACTGGACATTCATAGGGAAAACATATGGGTGATATGAAAACACATCAGTTCCTCATTAGTTATCACATATAAAAATCAATACTGAGAAATTAAATACTTAGAAATGAAAAGCAAAATTTTTTTTGTTTTGTTTTGTTTTTGTTTTTCGAGACAGGGTTTCTCTGTGTAGCCTTGGCTGTCCGGGACTTACTTTGTAGACCAGGCTGGCCTTGAACTCACAGCGATCTGCCTGCCTCTGCCTCCCGAGTGCTGGGATTAAAGGCGTGTGCCACCACGCCCGGCTTATGAAAAGCAAAATTTAATAAAACTACCAGAATAGAAAGTGTTGGCTATAACTTCAAAAAAACGTTCTAATATTAAACCCAGAAAGTAAGACCATAAAAGAGTAATCATTTCTAATGTCATTAAAATTTTTAATTTGCATAAAACTAGAAGATAAAACTCAGAAACAAGGTAGCTGCCTTCTTTTGCTCTCTGACCAAAAGTAACTTGGGGGAGGAAAGGGTTTATCACTCTTAGAGGTGACAGCCCATCACTGAGGAAGCCAAGGCAGGGCAGATGCAGAGCACAGAGAAAAGCTGCTTACTGACTGGCTTCCTCAGCTGGCCACTCTCTTACACAGTGCAGGCCACCTGCTCCAAGATGACAGCTCTCAGCGCACTGGGCCCTCCTACATGCACTAGTGATGGCCAAAGGCCATTGCAACGGATGCAACTCCTCAGGTGAGTTTTCTCTTCCCAGGTGACTCTAGTTTGTCACAAGTTCACAAAAACTCCCCAGCACGGTGCCCAGAGCCAGAAGAAATGCTCAACACACTTAACAAAAGTACTCACATAGAATGTACAATTTCTGCGACTATAAAAGGAAAAGGCAAAAAAGAAAAAAGAGAAGAAAAATCAGCACAGCTGAGTGCAGTAGCACACATCCGTCGTTCAGGAGGCTGAGACTAAGGAATGCCCTGAGGCTAGGAGTTCCCCAGCAGCCAGGCCCACACGGGGAGATGTCTTCTCAAGCACAAAGGAGGGGAGAATGGCAAAGAATACAAAACCTAAACAATCAAGAAATTTGTTCACAAGCATTCTCACTTCATAAAGAACCAAGGAAACATAAACCAAAATTGATCATATTGGTAAAATGTTCTTTAGTCGAATAATACCAGAGTTTTATAAAGACACAGGTTGAAGTGCCAACTTGGATCTCTAAATGTCACAGGTTACAGAAACAACACTGCACCCCAGTAATTACGTATTTTCATTTTGAAGAAAAATAGATGTACCTAATAATACACCCCAAATGTTTCTGCAGAATAAATGAATCTTTTCTAAAAATCTATCAACTGAGGAAAATTTAAGTTCAGAGATAACTGTACAACACAATGCCTATGTGGATAATATAACTGAAACAGAGCCCAAAAACATCAATACACACAATCCATGAGAATCTTGGAAAATGTGTGAAACAACTAATGAACATATAAAGCCAAGTTCTGACAATGACAATGTCAGCCCAAAATCTGACTTCAAAGATAAATCTTCAGCTGAAATAAAATGTTAAGAACGGACAACACTAAATACTGAGTAAGGACCCTGACCTTTACTGTTACCTGTTAATCTGTGATGTTTGTCCTCAACTTAAAAAAAACCAAGACTGATATGGGGTACTTAACATGAGGTCAAAATACACGAATTTAAACTGGGCATGGTGGTGCACATCTTTTTTTTTTTTTTTTCATTTTATTTTTTTATTAATTTATTCTTGTTACATCTCAATGTTTATCCCATCCCTTGTATCCTCCCATTCCTCCCCCCCCCCATTTTCCCATTATTCCCCTCCCCTATGACTGTTCCTGAGGGGGATTACGTCCCCCTATATATTCTCATAGGGTATCAAGTCTCTTCTTGGCTACTTGCTGTCCTTCCTCTGGGTGCCACCAGGTCTCCCCTTCCAGGGGACATGGTCAAATGTGAGGCACCAGAGTACGTGAGAAAGTCGTATCACACTCTCCACTCAACTGTGGAGAATATTCTGACCATTGGCTAGATCTGGGAAGGGGTTTAAAGTTTACCTCCTGTATTGTCCTTGGCTGGTGCCTTAGTTTGAGCGGGACCCCTGGGCCCAAATCTGCCTATCATATTGTTCTACTTGTAGATTTCTAGGACCCTCTGGATCCTTTTATTTTGCTGTTCTCCCATACGTCTCTCATTTAGAGTCCCAATAGGATGCCTTCCCCTCTGTCCCAGTTTCCTGGTAAGTGAAGGCTTTTGTGGGACATGCCCCTTGGGCTAGTATGCAGATATAAGTGAGTATATACCATTTGATTCTTTCTGCTTCTGGGTTAACTCACTCATTATGATCATTTCTAGCTCAATCCATTTATCCACAAATTTCGGGAATTCCTTGTTTTTAATAGCTGAGTAGTATTCCATAGTGTATATGTACCACAGTTTCTTTATCCACTCTTCTACTGAGGGACACTTAGGCTGTTTCCATGTTCTGGCTATTATGAATAAGGCTGCTATGAACATGGTTGAGCAAAGTTTCTTGTTGTGTGCTGGAGCATCTTCTGGGTATATTCCAAGGAGTGGAATAGCTGTGTCTTGAGGAAGCCCTATTCCCAGTTTTCTGAGATAGCACCAGATAGATTTCCAAAGTGGCTGTACTAGTTTGCATTCCCACCAGCAATGAAGGAGTGTTCCTCTCTCCCCACATCCTCGCCAGCATGTGGTGTCGCTTGAATTTTTGATCTTAGCCATTCTGATGGGTGTAAGATGGAGCCTTAGGGTTGTTTTGATTTGCATTTCCCTGATGACTAAGGAGGTTGAGCATTTCTTTAAGTGTTTCTCAGCCATTTGATACTCCTCTGTTGAGAATTCTCTGTTTAGTTCCAAGCCCCATTTCTCAATTGGGTTATTTGGTTTGGTGGTGTTTAATTTCTTGAGTTCTTTATATATTTTGGATATTAGACCTTTGTCAGATGTAGGGTTGGTGAAGATTTTTTCCCAGTCTGTAGGCTGTCGCTTTGTTCTCTTGACAGTGTCTCCTGCCTTACAGAAGCTTCTCAGCCTCATGAGGTCCCATTTATTAATGGTTGACATTAAGGCCTGGGCCGTTGGTGTTCTGTTCAGGAAGTTGTCTCCTGTGCCAATATGTTCCAGGCTCTTTCCCACTTTTTCTTCTAAGTGGCTTAGTGTCTCTGGTTTTATGTTGAGGTCTTTAATGGTGGTGCACATCTTTAATCCCAGCACGCGGGAGGCAGAGGCAGGTAGATCGCTGTGAGTTCAAGGCCAGCCTGGTCTACAAAACAAGTCCAGGACAGCCAAGGCTACACAGAGAAATCATGTCTCAAAAAAACAAAAAAGAAAATATAAGAATATAAAACTATGAAAACTGTGACTGTATTGTTAGTAAATAGAAGATCTAGAGAAAAATTTAAATGTAAAGCCTCTGTACATATGAAGCCATTACAGCATGCTGCACTGACAGACATGTTTACTGTCATTGACAGCTTCAGGACATTTCTTTGTACAGTCAAGGCTTTCCCAAAGACAATTTCCTAGACTTGCAGAATCAAGAAAAAATACACTGTAAATTTGTCAGGATAGCTAAATGTTCTTCTGAAGTCTCAATCAATTTACATTTCTCAGTGAGTTTGCAAGAGAGCCAGCGCTTACATTACAGTCACTTCACTCTGTCACCGGCTTTTTAATAAAGGAAGAAAATCTGGGTCATGTAAAGGCAAATGTTTATTGTGGCTTCACAAAATAATGGAAAAATACTTCACATTTTTTTATAAACACATTAGCAGCACATATCAAACACAAACTTTCCATCACTCAGGGAGGCAGAGGCAGGCAGATCACTGTGAGTTCGAGGCCAGCCTGGTCTACAAAGCAAGTCCAGGACAGCCAAGGCCACACAGAGAAACCCTGTGGAAAAAAAAATTTTAAGGAGGTGGGGGAAGCACCAAAGGAAATTTTACAAAAGCTACCTAGTTTTTCGAGCAAATACTAGAGTTTGAATAAATGTTACTTCCTTAAAACATTCATTTCTTTTAGTAATAATAAATATAAATAATGTCCACCTATTATGGCATCCAATACTCATCTCTTAAAATATCCAATCCGAGAATTAAAAACATGCTACAGTTTCAAAATGCTAAACTAATAAAGTGAAGTTATGGGCACTATTGCTTCCTATCAAACTTAGGTTTTTAACAGTAAGTCACCAAAGGTACTGTGAGTGGAAACCTCATGGTACAGCGTCTCCCAGATTACACTTATGAAAGAAACAAGAAGTGATTTAAAGAGGAGAAAAAACAAACAACTTAGACCATCAAAAAAATAAAAATAAATCAAAAACAACCAACCAGCCAGCCACAATAAAGCTGGCACCAGAATCGAGATGAATTCATCATGATCTATGCCCAGACGTGGCCTTCCCTCACACGCAACCTACCCCCCTAGCAAGGAGGGCCAATGGTCGGCCTGAGACGTCAGAGCCTCCAAAGTCTACAGCACTGCCTAGATTTCCCATCCACACCTCTTACCGCGTCTTCCCGTCACCTCCAGTCTATCCCAGAGCTAACTCCTGCAGCATCTGTGCAGCGGGACCAGGAAGAACAAGTCCAGTGTGCAGTGAAGGACTGACTCATGCAGACTGCACTCACTCTGCGTTTGAGAACAGAATAAACGCCTCCTCCCACACCTAAACAGTTAAAGCTGTGAATACAGACTACTTGTTCTCCATTTAACTACCTTTTTAGGTAGTCTTTCAATATTCTTATCCAAAGAACAAAAATAATAATAAAGACAGCTACTCTGGTCTATTGTTCACAAATATGAAGTGTACACAGCCTGTATACAATCCCCACCTAAGACAAGCAAGACACACGCAGGAGCTGTGCAGGGACATACATACAAAGGTCACGCTCTACCCAACACACTTTCTGGAAGACAAAACAGCAAACCTGCAAAAGGACCAAAAAGCCTTACAAAGGAGATAGGCATTGGGTGTAACACTTTATATAACTGTTCTTCTGCCACCCTGGGAGTCTAAGGCAGGAAAGTCAGTAATTCAAGGAAAACCTGAGCTACATAGCAAGACCTGGTCTCAAAAAATAAAAATAATCATGTTGGGGTCTAAAGACACAGACGAGGGATCAAATCAGTAAAATGGCCAAGAAAATTAAAATTGCTATAGTGCTATTTAACATCTCTAGCTCTTGTACTATGACGGTTCATTTGAATTATGAACTTAATTAAAACAAGAAGCATTGAGGGCATCAATAAGGCACCCGACTGAGTATGTCTGCATGATTCCAAAGACAGTTAACTTAGATGGAGGAAGCCACCCTGAAGGTGGCTGGGGTCAAGAACGAAATAAAAGTGGAAAGAAAAAGGCCAGGTGAGCAATGGCATTTCCTTTCGCTACTTCCTGGTCAGCACCATGAGCCACACCCCTCCCACCATGCCTTTCCTACTCCTGCACTTTAAACTAAAAGCCAAAATAAACCTTTCTGCCCTTAAGTTGCTTCCTGTCGGTATTTGGCAACAACAAAGAAAAAGTAAAAAGTACACAGACAGTTGGATCCAAGAACTAGGGCTGCCGCTGTGACAGCCTGTCCACACAGGCTATAGGCCTTTGGAACTGGCTTACAGGAGAAAGTCGAAAGACTTTGGATCTGCCTGTATAACTCAGCTTCTTAAAACGTGGGTCACATAACTGAATGTAGGGGGCATGAAAACATGCCAACAGTAAATATGCAATAACCAAAGATGTATTCAACCTCAAACATGTAATGAATCTGGGGTGTTTCTATCAAGGCTCACCCAAGTTGCATCACAAGACTTTACTGCAGGCTTGATTCTAACACACAACATGGACACTTCATACTGCATGTGCACTTCCAAAAATTTAATCAGCATGTATTATTTTATCTTTGTATAATGTTGAAATGTTTGATTTTTTAAAGACGTTACTTAAATTGCTGATTTGAGTTTTATTTTAAAAGTCATTAAATGAATTTGGCTTCAGATTATGGCAGAATTTTCAGCAATTTCTGAAAAGAATTTAGCCATGCCTTTCGTGTGCCAGCGGATGGCTCAGAGGTGAATGTACTTGCCATCGATCCTGCTGACCTGAGTTCCAGCCTCAGAAATCGCATGGTGGAAGAGAAAAGTAACTCCCACGAGTGGTCCTGTGAGATCCACATGGGCTCCACATGAGCCCCATGGCATGTGTACCTCAGATATACACAATCAACCAGCCAATAAATAAATAAAGTAAGTAATATAAAGATACTTTTGTACATTTTGCCATTTTTATACTAATTTATGTGAAACAACATTCTCAGTGTTGATGATTATAAAATTAAAATACTAATCAACCCTGAAAAATGAAGATGTTCTATGTCTTGCATATCAAATATTTAGCCAAGATTTCTTTTTAAAGCGATCACATTTAATTCTTCATGTAAAAATAGGCACATCACTATTATGAGCATGCACACTTACTTTTGTGTTTAATAAATGGTAAGGTTTTACAAAAACCAAAGAAGAGTTTTTAAATAAAACTGATTAACATAAACACACACACAGAGTATTTGGATAACGGGAGTCAAAATTGGAAAGAGTTTAAATCCTTGGGTGACACCCTAAATGCTGTAAATGGAACTTAGCAGACCATTCTGGTGGGAGGGCAGAGGAACAGAAAGCCAATAAAAATGCAGCCAGCCAGGTCACAGTTCACAAGGCCTTAGACAGAAAGATAGACTCAGCTAGAATTGTATTAAGAGGACATTCATATTACGTTCTGGCAAACAATATGGCTGTGTCTTGCCTGTGTGTCCAGACAACTTGAGCAAAGTTGAATTCAAAAGTAATGAACTAATTTCTTTAGCAGAGGAAATTTCACTACAGCATAGTATTGAGGTTGTGGCACTGTTACTACTCACTGCTCTTGCCCAGATTTGCAATGAGAAAGAACAGAAAAATAGGGGAAATTTAGCAAGAAAAAGAACATGAGTTATCTTAAAGTTATAGACATGGCAGACACAGCAAAGAATCTTCAGGAGACGAAAGAGGTGAAAGACAGCTCTGCCGGGAAGAGGATGCACCCACATCAGAAGGCTCACAGGTCCAGGGAGCCAAACGCGCTCTTCTGGCATCCTTGGGTGCCTGCACATGCATGCACAAACCTACATACATACATCTAATTAAATAATCTAAACCACATTTTTCTTGAAAAGGGGAGTAGAGATTAAGGCAAGTTCATATAACCTTACCATTTATTAAACACAAAAGTAAGTTTGCATACTAATAATATGGATGTGTTTACTTTTACATGAAGAATTAAATATGTGATCATTTTTTTTTAAATCTTGGCTAAATATTTGATATCAGGACACACCATATCTTCATCTTTCAGAGTTGATTAGTATTTGGTTGTACTAGGACACCCAAAAAAAACCCTTTGGGGACAAAGAAATGGATCCGTGGGCAAAGGCACTTGCTGACAAACCTTACAACCTGAGCTCAGTCTCTGGAGCCCACATGGCATAGAGGATCATCTTGTTCTCTGACTTCCTTATGTGCACCATGGCATGTGTAACACACGCGCACGCATACACATAAATATCAATTTTAAAACATTTTTTAAAGAAGAAACATTCCCTCTTAGGACAAGAACCCACCTACTGAAGACTCGGCTTATAAAATGCAAGTTCCTTTGAAAAGAGACTGCAGTCAGAATGCTGCTGGAGGGATTTCTTGCTAGAAAATACCAGCCTAGGGAAGTGTCTCCCCAGCTTCAACTGCCAATGTACACAGAGGCCTTGGAGTAGGGTACCACACTACATTTTGAGCTGACACTAAAACTTGACAAGGTTGTACACACAGTGCTGGTTTCACAACGTGCAAAATTAAAGAATTACAGGGTCACAGAGGCTTGTGCCAAGGCTCCGGAAATCCAGTGTGTGCTGCACTGTAGGCAACAGAACTGGAAGGGAATGGCTGCCAAGGTTGTTGGAGCCCCAGTGTTATCAACCACCAAGAACTCTGGATAACAACATGTAGTTAATAGGATTCGGCACTTGTCCTGCTGGATTTCAGACATGCTACGGCTCTACCTTTCTTTGCTATGCCATTACTACTTTTAGGAGTAGGAATGTTTATACAATGAGCCATTATGTATGAAAATACATAACTTGCTTTCTTTGGTTTTAAATTTTATGAGATGAAAGACTCATAGTTAAGAGACTGCCTTGAGTCTCAAAAGAGACCTTAGGTTTTTGAATAGTGTTGAAACTGTTAAGACTATGAGAACTTCTGAAGTTGGGATGAGTTATTTTGCATTATGAAGCAGGCATGAGCCTATAAAAGTTGGAGGTAGAATGTTAAAACCAGAATGTTTAGGCAAACTGACAAGGAGTAGGACTTATGATTGTGAATTTCAATAGTAACTTGATTGAACTAATAAACAGCTAGTTCATTAATGAGGTACTGCCACACCCCGCATGGCTTGAGTCCTGAAACCCTGACTAGGAACAGAGAGGGAATGAAGAAAAGACATACACACAAGCACATGTACAAAAAGCTGGGGTCAGGTGGAAGAGTGCACACTCTGATGGGGTACTCCCTCTACAATCCAGAACCTCAGTGTGTTCATGGGCAGCAGAGGAGGAGAAGGAGCTGGCTAGGTTCAGCATGGAGGTCTCTGTAGACACGCAGTCTCCAACAGTAAAGATGCAGTTGCTAGCTTTTCTATAGCCTGATCATTTATCAGTAAACACGCAAACATTGCCTTTCCGACCCCGAACCATATGGGGAATGGTTTGCCAATTTCCCATGGCTCCACTTGGAGTCCTTGGCAAGACTGTGCCCATGCCAACAATACACATTCGCTCACGACTTCACTCACTCAGGGCTTCCTCTATAACTACAAGGCACACCTTCAGGCTATCTCTAGAGGGGTTTCCAGAAACATTTAACTAAGAAAAAAAATACCTACCTAAAGTTGGGGAGCATTATCCTATGGCTCAAGGGCTAAATAAAAGTGCCCTGGTGCAAGCTTTTAATCCCAGCACTCAGGAAGGCAGAGGCAAGTGAGTTCAATACCATTCTAGTTAACAAACCAAGTCCAGGCCAGCCAAGGCTACACAAAGAAACCCTATCTCAAAAAACAAACAAAAAAACAGGGAGGAGGGGTGGATCGAGGAGAGGGGGCTATCCACTTCCTTAGCACTACAGACCAAGTTGCTCCCACTGCCCTGTAGTGAGCCGCATTCCTCAGCTTTGTGGTGAAAGAAAACCTGCCTTGCAGTTACTTCGTGTCTAGCAGTTAGTAGCACTGGCCAGAAAATGTCTACTACATGCACTAAAAAGCAATGATGAACCATAAGCATAAAACAGCAATTGTAATGTGAATAAAGAATTCAAGAGGCTGGTTCAGTGATTAAAAGAGCACAAAAGTTCAATTCCCAGCACCCACATCCAACAGGTCACAACTGCCTGTAACTACAGGGCTCAGGAGATATAAGGCTTGTGGCCTCTGCACACATACATGGCATACATACAGAGAGACAGTTGCACTTTCACATAAATAAAACTAGATTTAAAAGAGGACAGAAATCAAGAGTCTCCCATTACAGCACTTCTGTGGGGTTTTATTTTTGTTTGGGTTTTGGGTTTTTTGGTTTTGTTTGTTTGTTTGAGACACTATTTATAGCCCCGGGTAGCCTGGAACTCATTATCTAGACCAGGCTAGTCTTGAACTCACAGAGATCCACCTGCCTCCACTTCCAGAGTGCTAGTATTAAGCCACCTCTCCACCTAGCTAAAGTACACACCTTCTCTGCTGTGACCAGTAACGGCACTGTAGGTTCCCAGTGATTACTCCTAGTACACCGTCTTATAGCCACCAAAGAAAAACCACAATTTCACTTTAGGGCCTTCCTACTCAAAGTCTACATTTTTTTCTTCCTTTAAGAAGACTACCAGACACCCCAGTCTCTGCCACAGTGACACCACTTCAGATGCTATCTGTTATGCTGCCAACCCTCTTACCACTCATGAATGAGCCCCTAACTGCTCTGACTTGTCTGAGGACCCTGGTGAGAACTACAGTCTTTTGGAAAGTCTGGAGGAGGTCTCCTCAGAAGCTCTATAAGTTTTGAGGCACCTCAAGCTGCTCAAGGCCACTTATGATGCAGCTGTGACCTTCAGCCCCAGCCAGAGAGCTAAGAGTGAAGACGCAACCTGCAGATCTGCTGCCACTGCCCAGACTCGCAGTCCTGAGAGGACTGAAGAAATCAGAGGTCCCTCAAGGGTAGCCCAAGCACCCTAACCCTGTCCTGAGCGTGTGATGGTTTACCAGAAGGACAGGGCCAAGTGTATAATTTGTATCTGGTAATGTAATAACATCAACTAAGACTTGGGGAGAAAAAAGAAAAGAAAACTACCAGAAATAAACACACATGACTCAAGTATTCAATTAGAACTAACATGATCCTTACTAACATGATAACTTACAAATATATGTTCAAATGTTTTAAATAAACATGGGGGCAGGGGAGGCAAGCTCATTTGTATAATATCATTACATAAGCAAACATCAGTTTCAAAATGAAAGACTGATAAGTGAAATGAATCTATTACACAAGTTAGGAAGATTTATGTAAATCAGTGTATGTTGTAATAACATTAATGTGCACTATAATAAATTCCTATTTGCAGTGATTTAAAATCATAAATGTAATTTTAAACTATTGGTACAATTTGTGCTATTATCACCTTTACAGTTGATTGGCACTTTATAAACTTAAACAAAGTTTATTGAAAAAAATTATAAATTACTTAACTGAACAGAACATGCTAAGGTATCCTCAAGCAAATATACTAACTTCAAATAGTATTAATTATGTAGATAAAGGCAAAAATTATAATAAAAAAAAATAATAAAGGCATTAATAGAAAAAAAACATTTGTATTTATCTAAGAGCATGCAAACCAGAAACTCAGAAGTTACCCTAGACTAGGTCCTCCTCCCTTAGCCTCTATATTCAGCAAACCATGGGTCTCTAAAACTTAATTCAACTTCATTTCTCCACTAATTTCTCTTCTCCCACAGTATTATTACTATGGCCTAAGTCAATATTCAGAGTCCCAGACCCTCAAACCTTAGTTGTCCTCCTGCACAAAAGTAATTGGTTTTGCTTTTTAATTCAAAATGACAGTTCTCCTTTGCTTCAGTGGCTTCCCATAGGCTACTCAGGATGAAGACTGGAATACTTACAACAGACCCTGGAATCCAGCCTGGAGACGCAAACTTAACTACAGCAGGCTAGGCATTGATTTACTGTGTTACTCATTTGACACCTTGAGTGAGGGTCATAAAACGCAGAGCACATGCCTGTCAAGAGGGAATCTGAGGGAGCCAGATTCCAACTGAGTTAGCCATCTGACAACACACACTTTTGAGTGTTGCTTCTAGCCTCAAACTACTTTTAAGAAAAATCGGAAATCCTTACCTTCAAATGAATCTCCCACTTTGTACATGCCAGTAACTAACTCAAGACTCTGTAAGGAGGGGACAGATCTGGCCGTCTGCTCTTCCCCTGGCCACACAACTGCTGTCTACCACAGCAGCCACAGGAACCAGCTTGCACCCTTGAGGGCACCAAGCCTTTTCTCATAGGACTCTGTGTGTGGGCTGTTTGGCCACGCCTCCTCCCAGAACAACTTCACCTAGCTCTCTTTTACTCAAAAGTCTCAGAGCCCTTTCTCCCTCAAAGGGCCCTTCCCGGTCTCATCCACTCCTCCTCCACTCCCATGCTGGACAGGCACCCCCTGTAAATGCTGACTGCCTGAGGACAACTTTCTAACATCCAAAACCAAACCCACCTATTGAATATCCACTAAGCCGTCCACATGGAGGCTCTAGGACAGTCTGAGCAGTAGACATATGCTGCTAACTAAAAACTTAGTTATAAGACAATGCAGTTATAAAATGTTCCTTTTGATAGTAAGATTCTGGTGTACTCTTAAAATATCAAACTGTACCTAGCTTTTCAGAAACGCGTAAAAATACTTAAAGCAGAGTCTGAACCAAAATTACAGTAAGTGATAACAATACCTAAGACTCACTGATCATTGGCTGAACGCTGTGAACTATATTGAGGACTCTGCATCATGTATTATCTCATTCAGTACAACCTGTAAAGTAGATGTCACTGTCACACAGACGAAACAAATCCAATTTGTCAGTGGAAACTGCAAAATGACTAACTACTGAATTAAAACCCCAAGCTACTAGACTGTCTATGCATTCAGAAAGAAACATTAACCTAACAATATCTCTTAAACACTAGTAACAAGAATAATACCCTAGATTTACCTCCAATTACCTAGTAAAGTGAAGTTCCTCATCCCTGTTCTTAGGGCACACACACCTTGATTTTTGCCTTCTAAGATATTACAAACACACAAAGTAAGTATGACCTTAGTTACAAATAATCCAAAGAAAAAATCTGAATCATTTTAGTTGAGTTCATATTTACATATTAATTTGCTGAGTTAATTTTAAATATATTTTCTTGCTCCAAGTAAAATTATTCAAAATGGATTGTTTACAGGTGAGAGGATGCAACAAGGAAGTACTAAGCAAAGAGAAATAAACTGTTGCTGCCACAGAAGCAGTGACTAGTACAGATGTCCATCACTGCTTGAACTCTCCAAGCCTAAGCTCTGGTTATCTGACTCAGTAACAAGCAAATCTCACATGCTATCATTTACAGCATTTGCTACCGTGACTCTTCTACCCACAACTGAAGACGCAGATCACGAACCACCCCTTGGCTATTGGAGCGCTGTTTCTCACACCTAACCCTGGAACCAGTGTTCTGAGTAACAACAACATACACATATGCACGTGCTATAACATGTGTATGTTCCTGGCCTATGAACTTTAAAAATTGTTATTTACAAGACTTAAGCAAACCTTTTAAATTTGTTCAGTAAAATGCACACATCTACACTTTCATTCAAATTTGTATCTTAACTTCAACTAATTGAAAACTTTTCTTGACTCTCCTAATATAAGCTGATTAAACTAAAAACTAGCATTTTTAAAAAGCTTTTACCATTACAAAATATAAAGGAAGCTGTTAGTACATGACAGTTGTCCATAATAGCTAAATGACATTAATGCATCACTGCTGTCAAAGAGCCAGCCTTACGTACATTTGTTTTTTCCAAATGCCACACTGTGTTTTATACACATACTAAGGGAAATAAGGTTTTGGGGGGGGGGGGGGCTTTTTTTTTTCTCCCAGCAAATATTTCCCAGACCAAATAAGATTCATCTCAGTTACAAAGCAAAGGGAAAATTTTAAGAAAGAAAATATAAATCCCAAGTTACAGAAAAATGGTATGACTGTATTAGATGTACTCCATAAGATAAGGCCAGAAGCCAATGAACTACCAAGCAAGCAATTATTAACTATGCTGACAAAGGGAGAAAGCCCTCGTTACAATAGTGTATTGTCCCAAATATTTAACTTAGGCTCACATCTGAACCTAGGCTTTTTCTAAATCCTCACACGAGGTTAAAACCACTACCAGTTTTCTACAAGGGGTTCTACCAGTCCAGTGAAGTGTCACACACAGTTCTCTTTCACAGACTCAAGAATTAGCTTATGAGAGGAGAGAGATGCTGGGGAAACACGTGAATTGCCTCCAAAGTCTCCTTTTAGGTAAAAATCACACTGCAAGCAGAGCTTCTGTTTCATCTTGACTACACTCACCCCAGAGCTCACTTCAGATTAAGCGACCAAATTATAGTAGCTAATGATATACATACCATCTCTTAACATTAAAAAAAAAAAAAAAGTCAGAGCACAAGCCAGAGATGCCGACTTGGTGGGTGAGCGAGGCTGTCAGGAGTCAATGACTTAGCATGGTGATGGTGTGGCACAAGACTGAACGCAACACGCTCTCAATGTGCGCACGCTGTAGCCTCACGTCTCCGCTCTCTGCTGTCCACAGCACTGGAGTCTGAACACTTCGTTTCGCCTATAAAAACCAAGGAACTCTAGCAGTCCTTCCAGTCCTCCTCAGCCAGCTCTGAACCAACGACGTTTAACACTGATATTTTACTGGGAAGGAAGGGGCGGGGAGGGGAGGGGAGAAAGGAAAAACACACACAGAAGAACGCAGTGAGCTGTACCTGGCTCTCCCGAAAGGGAGTACCAGAATTTGAGAAACGAACGAACCTGTGTCTGTGCTCGTCGGGTCCATGGATCAGGAAGACTCCGGGGTTTTTGGCCCCTTTGCCGGCATCTACGTGAGGAATTAACACGTCTTCTAAGCCCAGATCAAAGCGTTTGTGTTTCGAAGAGTCTGGAAGGAAGAAGAATGCCCCAAAACACAGGGTGATGAAGGCACTGAGGATGAGGAGAAGGATAAACTTCTCGGAGAGTCTCAAGGTAGCCCTGTGGTGCGGGAAGGAGGGCGGCCCCAGGTTCAGAGGTGGAATCCTACGACCAGACAGGGGCAGCAGCGCGGGGGCAGTCATCCTTTAGGCTCTCGGACGGAATACTTTATAAAGTTCTCATCTTTTATCAAACGTACAACACATCGAAACGTTTCTCAAAACCTCGACCAAAAAAAAAATAAATAAATAAACTCAATTTCCCTCCCCCTCAAAGGATTGTTGTGCTTTTTCTTTTCCACGAGGCCACCTCTTTCACGCTCTCCGATTACATCCAGAAGAAGCCCGGGTGACCTCCTCCCAAGCGATCGCTCGTTTCTGTCCGGTTAGATCTCCTCGCCATTTGGCTCTCCGTGCCTGACCGGGGTGGTGGCGAGTCTCCTCTTCATTCCCGGGAGTGGATCGGGCGAGCCACACTGCAGAGAAGCCGCAAGGTGGGTTCTGCCATGCCCGCGCCCCGGCGCGATGCTCGGAGGCGGCCGTCCGCCCAAGCGGGCGCCGGGAGGGACGCTGAGTTGCAGCGGGTCGGTTCCACTCGGTGTCCTCCGGAGCCTCCGCCCCGCCGCCCCTCAGCCTTCCGCGGCTTCCTTCCGAGCAGCGGCGCCGGGCGGAGCAGCGAGGCTCCGCCGGGGGCCGCGAGGGCGACGGCGTCCCGAACACCTCAGCGCCCGCGCCGCCGCGCGCTCTGTCAGGAGCGGAACTTCCTCCTCAGCCGAGCGGCCGCCCCCGCCGGGCTCCTCCTCCTCCGCCTCCTCCTCCTCCTCCGCCTCCTCGTCCTCAGCGAGCTCGGCCGCCCGCTTCCCGGCCGAGCCCGGCGGCGGCGGCGGCGGCCGAGCGAGGAGGTAGCCGGGCCGCGGCCCTCGGACCGACAGCCCGGGGCCGGCGCCGGCTCATTCCTCGCACCGCCCGAGAGAGGCGGGCGAGCGGGTGCGCGCGGGCGAGCTGCCGCTCCTCGGGCGGGCGCAGGGCGGCTCCGGCTGGGCCCGGCCTCGGGTGGCTCGGTGCTGCGGCGGCGGCGGCGGCGGGGCGGCGCGGGGCTGGTCCCCGGCCTACGGAGGCCGCAGGAGCGCGGAGCGGAGCGGCCGCGGAGCCGACACCGGTTGGGGCCGAGCGGAGCGGCTGCGGGGGGTGGCGCGGGCCGGCCTGCCGCCCCGACTCGCGAGTGGGCGTCCCCGGGCGAGCGGGCGGCGGAGTGTGAGGTGCGCGCGCACGCTCCCGGCCGCCGCGCCCCTCCTCCCCTCCACCCCCCACGCCCGGCCGCTCGGGCCTGCCTGGCCGCGGTCGGGAACCCCGAGCTCCCGGAAGCCCTGGCGGCCCGCGGAGTGGGTCCCAGGCGGTCAGGTCGCGAGACGGGTGCTGGATTTTGGGGGTTCCCGGAACTGACGGATCCCCGGAGGCCACGGCTGGCGTCTGCCTCGGCTTTAGAGACTCGGGCCCGGGGTACCAACAGCAGGGTCTCAAACTTCCTCGCGCTCTTGGGCACGCAAGGCTGGTTGAAGGAGGAGGTGGCACCAGCCACGTGCCGGTTCCATGTTAAAATGGCAGCCCTGCCCTTTCCACTGGGTTCCTTCCTGAAGAATCCGGCTACCTGTGTCAGTCGAACTGGAGAGTTCTCGTGGTGCAGTCCCTAGGGCACACTCTGTAGTCACCTTCACCCTCCCCCAAAAGGTAATAGGAATGAATGAATGAGCAGGTGTTAAAACCCAAAAAGACAAAATTGTTGAAGTTGAGACGTAACAGTGATGAGTCAATTCTAATATCTATAATACTGAGAGAACCAGGTTGTGATTACGGATGAAAGGTTTATTTTAATATTTACCTTCTCTTCCATGTACATCTTAACTGGTGGCTGGTAATTGGTGAAGAAGCCCTAAATGGCAGGGGCGGGAAGTCAGCCTCAGAAATCAAAGAACGCTTCCTGTTCCTTGGCAGGATTCAGAACTACATTCCAGTAGAAATTTCTAGAAGTTCTGCATACCTAACTTCCTACCACAGGACAAAAGAAGTCATTGCTTTACAAATGCTTTTAAAAAAAGAAAAAAATGTTAAGAGCCACCGCTCAGCGTGCTGGATCCAAAGTGAGTAAGGTTTGTGTTGGGCACTTGTGGATGGATGTCAGAAACTCCTGCCTTCATACAAAGTGTAAGTTTCAAATATCTCTAGTGTTGAGACTCTGAGAGCCAAACAGAAAAGAACAGTATGCTTTCCAGCTGTTGAGGTCATTCTTTTCCATGAAAAGTTCAAGGGAAAAAAATGCCGACCTCTGAACAAAGTGAGTTGTATAAATCTTGAAAAGTAAATATTTCCTAGCTTGACACCACACTGTCTGCCAAAACCAAACATTCTGCAAATGTGACTTTGGCAATTGGAGTCTTAAAGCTGGTGGCGAGACTTATGCGTGCCTTGCCCTCTTTCTTGCCCTTGCCTATTTTTTTCTCCGAAAGATAAAAATGTTAGTTTTACAGATTTTTGCAGATATTCGAATTCAGTCAGCTATTTTGTTATACTTCTACACCAGCCTTCAACTTTACCAATTCTTTCCCCTTCCCCCTCCGTCTCCTTCCAGCTCTACCTCACCAGTTCTCCCTCTGTCTTCTTTTCCTCCATCTCCCCTTCCACCCTCTTTCACGTCTAAAAAGAAAACAAAGTTTTTTAAAATCTGATTTTTGAAAAGAAAAGTTGCAAATGTATTCATTATAATCACAAGTATGTAAGAACATGCATACAAATACAATAAAGAGGAATATTTAGAAAAGATCAGCTCTTAAGACATTGGTATTGTGTATAATTTCCCCGTGTGTTCTGTTTGTATTACATTTATAATTAATTAAATTAAACATTTATAAAGACTGGTACTTGAGAAAGTTAAGGTTATATTTCAGGAGGTAGGACCCAGTTATATCAAGGTGAACACAGACTGATCCCCCTGTGGGCAATCCACAAAGAGGAAGAGTGTGAAATGGGGTGGGGGGCAACTGAGTGAGAACATAACAAAGAGGAATTTCATTCCAGATGCCTAAAGAGAATATTTCATTTTCAAAGCGTAGTCAGGCTTTGATCAAAGGTGTAGACAAGGTTCCGAAGTGGCAGATAAAATGGTAATTTCCCTTTTACAAATCCATCTAAGTTAATTTGTATGTTAGGAGATTAGAATTATTACATTTTAACAAAATAAAATTTAGCCTTACAGATTTCAGACTGGTAAGATCATTCCTGGGATGCACTCACGTATTGCAATATTGAAGTTGTTTTGTGTGTTTAACTTACAACTCTTCCATTAAAAAAAAAAAAATTGATCTTGATCTAGGCTTCATAGATCAGGTACCGTCACCTAGCCCAATTTAAACAGGATCTGTGTGGGAGAGGGGGTAACGCGAAAAGACGGGCTTTATTTACCTGTTCCTTCCTCATTTCAACTCGATTCCAGCTTGTCCAAGAAAGATGTCAGATGAGAAATCACTGGGCGTTACCACTGAGCGTGTAGGAAAATAACTAGGTGCCCATCTAGAGCATCTAGAAAGCATTTTCCTCAAAGATCAGAGATAATTTGTAGTTCACAGCTATGAAATTTTCAGGTTAGCTGCATGAAGTCAGCAAACCCAGACAAGCCTAGGCTGGCTAACTCTCTGGGCCTAAGTAGGTCCAGCTGGTTTGCTTATAAAAGATGAATTTGTTGAGGAACTACTGTGTGATGAATCTTCTGTCAAGCCCTAAGACTAGAGCAATGTTCCTGCTCAGTGAGCTTGCAGTGTGTGGGAGAATAGGTGGGCAGTGATGACTGCAAGACAGGAAGAGGAGGAGGAGAGCTCCTGGAATAAAGAGCCAGCACCTTCACTGGACAGGGCACCTCAGTGAGGAGCAGAGGGAGGAGTGGGTCAGGTATCGCCTTTCCTGAGCCTCCAATTAACTAGCAGAGGTCTGTCCAGCCTAGCTTGCAGAGCATGCATGTGACCAAGCACTCTTCCAGTAGTTTGCCTGGCTCTGACCCCTGCCTCCTGTCTTTGAGCTGGGAAAATAGAGATGGTGAAGTAATGCTGTTACCTACATTACAAGTAAAAAGGCCTCACAATGACTAGTGCATATCAGCAACATCTTTCTGTAAACAAAAGACTTAAGTGATGATAGCCTTGCTTTATAAGCTAAATGTGTTTTTTTTTCCTCGCTCTCTCTTTGATCCATTGATAAAATGGAACTATTCAGACAGACATGAGATACCATGGACTATGGACAGAGTACTGAATTAGCAGCTAAAATATATATATTTCGGACCAACCTCTGTCTTTGCTGAACTTGCTTATTTAAAAAACCGTAAGTTGCCTATTATTAGGACTACTTATGGTCAAGTAAACTTGTAAAGCTTGTGATCTGGGGAAATGGCTCCATGATTTCAGAGATCCTCAGTGTGCATGTAAAAGAGCCAGGCGTGGCAGCTTGAGCCTGTAGCCACAGAACTGGGACTGAATGGAGACAAGATAGTCCATAGGGCTTGCTGGCTAGCTAGTACAGCACAAACAGCAAAGTCAGGGTTCGTAAGAGACCCATTATCAAAATATAAGTAAAATAGAACTAGAGGAAGGTGCTTTTAATGTCAACTTCTGAGCTACACACATGGATACAGAAGTATTCACCACACACACACACACACACACACATATATATATATATATCCACATGCAAACAGAACATCCATACATGTAAAATAATGATAATTAAAAAATTTTTTAAACATAAAAATAACTCATTAGCTCAATGTGAAATAGCAAGCTTCCCGTTCATGTGAGTTAAAGATACAGGTATGCCTAACCTTCCTTGGCTGACTACCCTATCCCTCGTCTTAGTCTAAGGGTCTCAGTTGGGTTGCCTCGAGAGAAGCCAAGACAAAAGTAACTGGAAGAGAAAATCTGCACATGCCCCCCACTCAAGTGCTCAGATCTGCCAGAGAGCCCAAGTGTCCAGGGTGCCCAAAAGTGCATAGGAATTCATGTCCTTGTCACCATCAAGCAAGGCAGTAAGAGGCTGCTGAGGCCATGGCTCCAGTGCGCTCAGGTGCAGTTCACACCCAGAACAGACCCTGAGTCTTCCGTGTAACCGTGGTTCTGCAAGCACACAAAAGCCAAGCAGTAGTTTGCACTGAAAAGTCACACGAAAGCCTGACTAGCTGCACAGTATACATAAGAGACAAAGTCCCTGCAAGCGGCCCCTGACAGGGCAATGTCCAGAGCTCTGAGAGTGACATCAAGGCTCACAAAAGACCCCAAGAATTTACAGGTACCTGCAGTACGGAATTAGAATGGGCTGCAGCGGTGGTTCTAAGCCTTCCTAATGCTGTGACCCTTTAATACAGTTCTTCATGTTGTGACCACCAACCATAAAATGATCTTTGTTGCTAGTTCAGAACTATAATATTGCTACTGTTGTGAATTATAGTGTAAATTTCTGATTCGCAGGATATCTGATATGTGACACAAGACCCCCCGCCCCGCCCCCCGTTTGGGTCACAAGTTGAGAACTATGTGCTAAGAAAATCTGCAGGCACTTGGCAGAATCAGCTGTTCTCTCTCATAAAGCCGCAGGGATGGGGCTGCCAAGCTCTCAGATGTCCATGTCTTACTGTAGTTTGTCATGGATGCTGGAAATGGAGTCATCTGGGTTCTTTGCTGTAGGCAGAATGCCAACGTTTGGATCTGGAATGTCTCTCTGGAGCATACCTGAGGGTATGCTAAAGGCTTGCATACCAGCTCAGGAAACTATTAAAAGAAGTTAGAGGAACTTTGAGATGACAGCCTGGTGAGAGGTTTTCAGATGGTTACAGGTGTACCCTTAAAGAGATCAGGGTACTTCAAGCTGTACTATAGAGCAACAGTAATTAAAACAGCATGGCACTAGCATAGCAATAGGATGGTTGACTAATGGAATTGAATCAAAGACCCAGAAATAAATCCACACATAGATGGACACTTGTTTTTTGACAAAGAAGTCAAATCTATTCAATGGGGAAAAGGTAGCATCTTCAACAAATGGTGCTGGTCTGACTGGATGTCTATGTGTAGAAGAATGCAATTAGACCCATACTAATCATCATGCACAAAACTCAAGTCCAAATGGATTAAAGACCTCAACGTAAAACCAGAGACACTAAATCTGTTAAAAGAAATAGTAGAGAAAAGCCTAGAACTCATTGGCACAGGAGACAACTTCTTAAACAGAACTCACAACAGTCCAGGCCTTAAGGTCAACAATTAATAAATGGGACCTCATGAGTCTGAGAAGCTTCTGTAAGGCAGAAGACACTGTCAGCAGAACAAAGTGACAGCCTACCGACTGGGAAAAGATCTTCACCAACCCTACATCTGACAAAGGTCTAATATCCAAAATATATAAAGAACTCAAGAAATTAAACACCACCAACCATATAACCCAATTAAGAAATGGGGCTCAGAATTAAATAGAGAATTCCCAACAAGGATTATTGAATGGCTGAGAAACACTTAAAGAAATGTTCACCGTCTTTAGTCATCAGAGAAATGCAAATCAAAATGACTGAGATTCCATCTTACACCCATCATAATGGATAAGATCAAAAACTCAAGTGACAGCACATGCTGGCGAAGATGTGGAGAAAGGGCAACACCCCTTCATTGCTGGTGGGAATGCAAACTTGTACAACCACTTTGGAAATCTATCTGGCACTTTCTCAGAAAACTAGGAATAGGGCTTCCTCAAGACCCAGCTATTCCACTCCTTGGAATATACCCAGAAGATGCTCCACCACACAACAGGGACATATGCTTAACCACGTTCAAAGCGGCCTTATTTATAATAGCCAGAACCTGGAAACAACCTAAATGTCCCCTAGTCAAAGAATGGATAAACTGGCACATTTACACTATGGGATACTACTCAGCTTTTAAAAATAAGGAAATCCCGAAATTTGTGGACAAATGGATGGAACTAGAAAGGATCATAATGAGTAAGTTAACGCAGACCCAGAAAGACTCACATGATATATAATCACTTATAATTGGACAGTAGCCCTAAAGGGATGTCACATGAAAGTCTTCACTTACCAGGAGATTGGGATAGATGCAGGGACTTCCTACTGAGACTCTAGGTAAGAGAAGTATGAAAGAATGGGGAAATAGAAGGATCCAGAGGGTCCTAGAAACCCCCAAGAAGACCATCATGACAGGCAGATCTGGACCCAGGGGTGTCTGCTGAAATTACTGCACCAACCAAGGACAATATATGCAGTAAACATTGAACTCCTACTCAGATCTAGCCAATGGACATGACGTTATCCACTGTTACATAGAAAGCAGAGACTGACTCAGACATGAACTCTGGTGCCCCATATTTAACCACTTCCCCTTAGTGGGGAGGCCTGGTGGCACTCAGAGAAAGGGTAAGCAGGCTATCAAGATGAGACTTGATAGGCTGTGACCATATGGTGGGGGAGGAGGTCCCCTTGTGTCACAGACCTAGGGGTGGGGAATAGAGTGAAAGAGGGAGGGAGGGAAGAACGAGAAGACACAAGTGAGGGGATAGCTATTGAGATGTAATCTTAATAAAGTAATTTTTAAAAAGAGAGAGCTCGGAGGACTTGTCGCTTGTTCTCTTTCTTCTCCGGGTGTCCCCTGCCACTCTCACCCAGCACATCTACCAGAGGACTAAAGGCAGTGGGTGTGTGGAATTGTGAATCAGGGTCTCAGACCATGACCCAAAACCAACCTTTTTTCCTTGCCAACTTGGTTAACTCAAGCACTCGTTACAGCGACGGGAATCTACTCCCATAATTACACAAGCTTAGTAATGTATTTTTCACTTGGGTTTGGTTTCTGTGGTTTGCAATCTTGGGTAATACCTAGCATGGGCTGACATGGAGAAACTATGGCTGCCGCTGGTATGTGAGACCCCATTCTCTTTAGAAATGTAAAAGATCAAGAGCCGAAAGTAACCTGTTCTTTCAGGTAACGGACAGGCTCGCCCCAGGAACATAAGCAGGGTGGGCAGAAGAGAAGAGCCATCTCCTTAGGGAAAGAAGATACACATAGAATGTGCTTGCACCGAAATGACAGCGGAGATCTACTGAATTCAGCAACCTCCACAGACACCTTCAAATGGGGGTGTTCATATCCATATTTATAAAGAGGAGTCTGATGCCAAAAGAGGTCAAACAGTCTTTATAAATCCTTATGTTAAAGTTACTGCAAGTCTATTCTGGGCAGCTAGCTTGAGGATATATTTTGTTGATTTATGTATCCCAGTGCTATACTGTGCTGTAGGCATCAAAGACGACTAAAATATGTGAGGTAGCCTACATGTGACAAAAGAATGTGGCTCTGGTGCTGGGGAAACTCAGACATAATTTGGTATTCGCCATGTACATGTTATTTTTAAAAATATGTTCCCGGCCCTTAAATATTTTTCATCTACAATGTTAGACATGAGAGACCTCATTTTAAAACTTGCAAACCTCATAGGGCTGTCCCGAGGACTAAATAGATAAGTATGGCGCTTCCTCAGCAGTCAGGGTGTAGTAAACACTAATGGGTATTTTATTCTAGGGATCAGGATGAATAGGAGTTGCTGGGACAAATGAGGTGGGGGAAGCCTTGGAAGATGTCATGAGGAGAAAGAGGGTTTCTACTGAAGTACCACTTAGGGCTCTCTACACTATTCTGTGCAGTCTGAGTTTGCTAGACCAGTGAGTATAGTACATTGACTAGAGCTAATCTAGCAAAAAGGGCCTCAGTTACCAAAGATTCGGTCACATTTCCCTCTCTGGGCCCCTGACCCACACAGACAATAACCTCAGAGAACCATGTCTGCCCTGCAGATCTTTGCCTCTTTGGTGGCTTTTCTGAGGCTAGATTCTGTAGGGTTCGAGGGCCGTTAGAGACTATTGAGGAGCCCTTTGGGGTGACGTATCTAGAAACTAGTGGGTTCTTAGTTTATATGTAATAACGGTGAGATGGTATACATTTGTTTGCTTGTTTGTTTTGTTTTTTAAATCTCCACGTGACTGCCTTCTGCGCCCTACATCATCCTAACTTGATGTTGCAGAGGAGGGCATGTAATCTGTTGGCCAGGTGGAAAGTAAATGCAGTTTTTGTTTGTTGTTGTTGTTGTTGTTGTTTTCGGGTTTTCGAAACAGGGTTTTCTTGTGTAGCCTTGGCTGTCCTGGACTCACTTTGTAGACCAGGCTGGTCTCGAACTCACAGCGATCTGCCTGGCTTTGCCTCCCAAGTGCTGGAATTAAAGGTGTGCGCCACCACTCCCAGCCATAAATGCAATTTTTTATCTAGAGCAGAGTCTCTAATGGAAGGACGAGAGAAGAGAGAGCAAGGCCCACCCAGGACTGTGTTTGCTCGAGTTGGGGCAGGAAGGCCTTGTTTTAACCACTCCTGCTTCTACACAAAAATAACAATGACGGAGACTAGAGAAGTATTTCAGCAGACTTGGATTCTGTTTGCACAGGACAGTTCACAAGTGTCTACTCAGGGGAATCCAGTGCCATCTTATACACACAAGGTACACATGCAAACATTCAGGCAAAACACCCATACCCCTAAAATAAAAATAAAGGAAGATCCTCTTTTTTTCTAATTAAAAAAAAAAAAAAAAAAAGCAATGATAGTGAAATATAGAAAGAGAAATCCAGAAAGACATAATCAGGCTCAGAAACAAAACAAGCATATTTGTGAATGAGAAATGGAACTGAGACAGACAGTACCTGGCCGTCTACAGCCACAAGCCCGTTGGGAACTAGGCCCCAAAGCCAAGACTTTTGTCTTCTGTAACATGGCAGAAGCAAAACAGACCTCAAACAAAGTAGAGAGGACAGGAGCCAGACTGAGTGTGTGAGCCAATGAGAGGAGTCCAAAAATACTGCTGCTACCCTCAGCCGGAGAAGCAGGAGGACAAAGGCTGCCAAGGCACACAACTGGCTCTGTGGTGTGCCCAACATCACTGTGGATGACGTGGCAACATCAAAAGACACTAACATTAGACTTGATTCCAGGACTGAGTTGTAAGAGCAAGTGAAGGCAAAATTACTAACTTTGCAGGGGTAAGCGCAACAGGAGAGGTTAAAAAAAAAAAATGCTAACACAAACCAGAAAATAAGCAAATCGAAGTGCCTTCTTCAAAGTGAGTATAATTGTTAGGTTCTGAATGCATAAAAATACCTAACACTAAGAAATATATCCAATAACATTCAGAACGTGAGTGTCCTCGGATGAAACTAACTCTACCAACTGAAAGAGGTTTTAAAAGATTCACTTCTGTTGGTTTTTTTGTTTTGGTTTGGTTTTGTTTGGGGGGGGAGTTTTTGTTTTTTCAAGACAGGGTTTCTCTGTGTAGCCTTGGCTGTCCTGGGCTCGCTTTGTAGACCAGATTGGCCTCGAACTCACAGCAATCCACCTGCTGGGATTAAAGGCATGTACCATCACACCTGGCTTCTGTTGGTTTTTGTTTGTTCTTTAAGACAGGGTCTCACTAAGTAGCTTTGGCTGGCCTAGATCTCAATATGTAGACCAGGCTGACCTTGAATTTGTAAGAACCTGCCTATTTCTCCCTCCCATGTGCTGGCATTAAAGAAATACACCACCACGCTTGGCATGATTTGCTTAATATTTTAAATATCTTTAAATTTAATTTTTAATTAAATTTATGTGTGTGTGTGTAGGTATGTCTACACAAATGCAGGTGTCCCAAAGGCTAAGCTTTGTTTATTATTTAAGTGTATGCATATATGTATGTGTACATGTGTGTTGATGCTCTCAGAGGCCAGATGAGGGCATTAGATTCCCTGGCATTGGAATTATACTGCCTAAATGGGTCCTAGGAACTGAACTCAGGTCTCCTGCAAAAGCAGTCAGTGCTCTTAAGCACTGAGTCATCTCTTTGGCCCCATACAAAGATTTTTAAACAAAGTAGTTTTGCTTTTTCAAGTAAATAAATGAAGCATGGCATCCATTTTAAAAAGGACAAGAAGTTACAGAAAGCGCAAATAAAGAACAGGTGAAAAATGAAAAACTTGCAGCCAGGAGTGGTGGCACATACTTTTAATCCCAGCACTCAGGGAGACAGAGGCAGGTGGATCGCTGTGAGTTCCAGGCCAGCCTGGTCTACAAAGCGAATCCAGGACAACCAAGGCTACACAGAGAAACCCTGTCTTGAAAACAACAACAACAAAAATGAAAACTTTGCAAGATAAAATCATTGTCATTAAAGAAAGGGGCGGGGTGGGGCAGGGCGGGGGAGGAGTCTCTGGAGCTAACAGAAGTCAAAGAAGAAAAGGAATACATGAATGGGATGCATCAAAAACTCACCCAGAATAGAGTCAAGAAAAATAAAGAGACCTGCAAATTCAGGGCAATGTTCAGATCTATGGGGGTTAAGTTAGGTTACTCCAACTTATGTTTAATAGGAACCCCAATAAGAAAAACTGGCAAGAAGAATAGATGAAGCTCAAAGTTTTCCAATGAGAACATCAGAATTTCATATGAAGATAAGAACAGGCATTTACCACAAGATTGGGAGTCACAGACCAAGAGGATGAAGAGTAAAGATAAGTCAGTAAAGGGAAAATATTGGTTATCTGCAGAGGGACTATAGCTAGGTTCTCAAAAAGACAATTGAATGTGTTAGATATGCCGAGCAAAACCTATCAGCTTAGAGTGTGGTTTCCAGATAAACTGACATTTAAGGAAGAAAGTAAAATAGTCACTTTCATTCCAAAAACTAAGAGAGTTTAGGGATCACAAAACTATCCCAAAAGAACTGTTAAAGTAAAGCCAGTCAACCAAAAGTAAACAAATTAAAACAAAACAAAAGGCCATTAGAAAAAAAAAAAAAAAAAAAGCTTAAGAAAGAAAAGATACTGATGAGGAAAGAAATTAATAAAATTTAAAGTAGAAATAAATTATTCCTACTTCTGTGTTTTAAGTACATAAAAACATTCAGCATGTTATCCCAGCAATTTGGTGGCCAAAGCTAAGCCTGACTCAAAGGAAAAAAAAAAAAAGACAACCAAAGAAATAAATGCAGGAAGGCAAATGTAAAATGGATAGTTGATGCCCATTAAGTCCTTTGTCATGTTTGGGGAAAGGCAGGAATACTGGCTGTATTCAAAGTCTATTTTTCTTTTGATAAGGGGTTTCACTATGTGACCAAAACAAGTTTCACACTCCTGGGCTCAAATGGTCTTCCCACTTCAGCCTCCCAAATAACTAGGCCACCGTGCTACCTGTCCGATCAGTTTATATTCTGGATGTTTGGTATCAGTGAAGACCCAGAGCTTTCCCATCAGCAGAATGACTTGGTAGCCAAGACTTGAAGAGAGTTAATATAGAAAACTAACAATTCAGCAGAAAGTAAAATAAACATATTATATAGCCACAAAAAAAGCACAAATAGAAATAAATCCAAATATTTAATTGTGAGTATAATAAGCATATTTAAATTACTTTTTATAAAGACGTAAAACATCGTATTGGTTTAAATTTAACAAAAAAATAAATAAAAGTAAAATTCAAGTAGGTAATATTAGCAAGAGACATACAAAAGTAAACCACAGAAAGGCAATATAACAAAATACATACTAACAAAACAATAACAAAAAAGACAGCTGATAAATATCAGACAATAATTCTTTAAACCAGGTATGTTAGTATTTTTAACCAGAAACCTAAGATGCCTAACTAACAACATTGCTTTCAATTATAAAAAGAAGAATGACCAAAGTTGCAGAGAGAAATGGACAAGCTTGCCATATGGCTGGCCATTTTTAACAATCAGAAACAGCTAAATCAAGCAGACAAAACTCAAGTAATAGAGGTTGGATCATGAAGGGCCTTGAGGGTGGCCACATTAAAGCAGGAAGGCTTTATTCTGAAGCACTGGGAAGCTATTAGAAAGTTCTAAGCAGAGGCGTGATTAGATCAGAGATCCATTTTTAGAAGCAT
The DNA here is from genome assembly GCF_903995435.1 of Acomys russatus. Classification (NCBI taxonomy): domain Eukaryota; kingdom Metazoa; phylum Chordata; class Mammalia; order Rodentia; family Muridae; genus Acomys; species Acomys russatus. Next base: position 3,741,715 of record NC_067159.1, read on the forward strand.
CACTCTGACTATAAAATGGAGAATGGACTTCAGGGTGGTCAGACGGCAGCAAAGACTGAGTAGTTAGACATCTCTGCCCTCTAACAGAGAGATCCTGGTGGCCTGAATGAGAGAATCATTGGCAAAGGTGGACAGGCTTTCTAAGACAGCGCACAGGTAGCATCGCTGGTTGGACGCAGGGGTGAGGGTGAGAAGGAAGGAGCATCCATATGCAGGGGTGAGAGTGAGAAGGAGCATCCATATGTAGGGGTGAGGGTGAGAAGAAGCATCCATATGCAGGGGTGAGGGTGAGAAGGAAGGAGCATCCATATGCAGGGGTGAGGGTGAGAAGGAAGGAGCATCCATATGCAGGGGTGAGGGTGAGAAGGAGCATCCATATGCAGGGGTGAGAAGGAAGGAGCATCCATATGCAGGGGTGAGGATGAGAAGGAGCGTCCATATGCAGGGGTGAGGGTGAGAAGGAAGGAGCATCCATCTGCAGGGGTGAGGGTGAGAAGGAGCATCCGTATGCTTGCCTGCCGAGACAACCTGATGCATGGTAATAAGGCGGAAAGCAGAGCTGCTTGTCTTGAGGGTGTCGGGGATGGAGTGAGGGAGTGGATGCTGTTTCCCTGCTTCTGAATACAGCACTTAAAATTCTCCTTCTTCTCAATTTTGACATTCAAATTGTCCATTGCAAATTCAAATTATATTCAATATATACAAAGTAAGTACATCAATTTTTTAAAGTCTGCCAAAAAAAAAAAAAAGCGCACTTTTTTTTGTGTGTGACACTGGGGACTGGACTTAGAATGCCAGGCATGCTAAGCAAGTGCTTTACCACGGGGCTATAACCTCCACCCTCACCAATCGTGTGTAAAGGCACTTCAGGAAACTGGACGAAGTCAGGTTTAGACAATGCAAGGAAATTGCTTGTGTAACTTAATTATCACTTATCATTTAAGAACGATGCATGGTGGACCTTCAGGAATATCTGTACACATAAGTGCTTAAGTAAGAGAGCAATCCTGATTTTTCTCAGTATATAACTGCTATTAAAAATAGGGGGGCTGGAGAGATGGTTCAGTGGTTAAGAGCGGTGCCTGCTCTTCTAAAGGTCCTGAGTTCAATTCCCAGCAACCACATGGTGGCTCACAACCATCTGTAATGTGATATGGTGCCCTCTTCTGGCTTGCAGGAGTACATGCAAGCAGAGCACTGTATACATAATTATAAATAAATAAATCTTAAAAAAAAAAAAAAAAAAAAAAAAGGTAAATTGGGGCTAGGAAATGGCTCAGCCACTAAAAGGACTTACAGCTCTTGCAGAGAATTTGGGTTAGGTTCCCAGAACTTACATGGGGCAGACCACAACCACCTATAACTCTGGTTCCGGGAGAAACGATGTCCTCTTCCGGCCTCCACAGGTACCTGCATGTTCATGGTGCACATAAACTCACTCAGGTGCACGCACACACACACACACACACACACACACACACACACACACACACAGAGAGAGAGACAGAGAGAGACAGAGACAGAGAAAATAAATATATTTTAAAAAAATAAACAGGAAAACACAAGATAAAGGTTGTAGCTAGTTGGCAGCGTGCACATGTTAAGGCCTGCGGTTAGACCCCAGCACCACAGAAAAAGAAAAGAAAAGATAAGAGCAATCAAATTTGCCCAGTTTACCATGAATTCTCTGGCATACATTTCATGGTGCATAAATCCCTTTCTTTTTACTGGTTGCTATTAATTACCTTAAACTAATGTTTGCATTTACAACTGGTAATTATTCTTCAGAGAACAATGGTTTTACAGTGATTGGAATGGGCAGCGGGGGATGGGAAAGAGCACGTAGTATCCATCCAAACTGAGGTATAAAGCGCTGGACATTAGGGGCTATTATTCCGAAGGCATTTAACTTGGCAGCTTCAAGCATGAAAAAGGCTTAAAGGATTTACAGATTTCCAATTATGAATTGTAAGGTTTTGTATTTACTTTATAGCAATTCCCAAATGCAAATGAGGTGTAGATTTTTTTTTTTAACGTTCTAAATGTGCTATGCAATTTCAGCCTAATGTACTAAAAATGTGAATAAAGTCTAAGCCTGTAATGACTGCCCAAATAGGCATGAGACCTTTGGAAGCAAGAAGGGAAGTTTCTCGGGAGTCTGCAGACTGGAAGGTTTCTGGGTAGTAATGGAGCCATAATGAAGCTCTGTGTAACCCTCGTACTATTGTTTATTATTTTGATGTTTGTAAGACAGGGCTTCACTGTGTACGTCTGGACGTCCTACACTTATGACGTAAGGCTGGCATGAGCTCACGTACCAGGGTCATAGTCATCGCCCCCATGCTAAGCTTAGTGTTGTCTCTTAAACAATGACAAGGATCTGTTCTGAGAAAACAACAAATACAAATGTTTAAATTAACACTTACTCGAAGCCTAATATCCATTGGCTTTCTCTCAGGGGGTCTCAGTTGTGGACTATAAGCTGCTGTCAACCTCATTAAGAGCGGCTGGAGAGATGGCTCAGAGATTGAGAGCACTGACTACTCTTCCAGAGGTCCTGAGTTCAATTCCCAGCAACCACATGGTGGCTCGCAACCGTCTATAACATGATCTGATGCCCTCTTCTGGCCTGGAGGTGTACATGTAAGCAGAGCACTGTATACAAAATAATAAATATTTAAAAAAAAAAAAAAAAAGAGCGTGAAAATTTTTTTACATTGTAGCTCTTTCTCGTCAGAGACAGTGCAACAGAACGGTAAAGTGGACCCCTGTCCTGCCCAGACAGGTTCTTTCTGCGTGGCCAGTTACTGTATGGTGTCACCCTACCTCAAGCATGATGACTTATTAGCTGCAGTGAAGAGCTCACTCTGGAAATGCTGAAAACACAGAGCCCCTGCCGCTGCCAAAATGCTTTATCTTCCACATAATGTATGTTGCTGAATTGATGTGCTATACTCTTCCGGGGTTTTCCCCAAACTTACTGTGATTTCAAACAGTGTGGGGAGGGGAGGGAGACCACAAGAATAAAATTATATTTCTCTGTGAAAGTAACTCTTTTTTTAAATTAATTTACTCAGATTACATCTCAAGTGTTATCCCCTTGCTCGTCTCCTCCCTTTCCCTCTTATTCTCCTGTTTCAGTTGTTGTCTGGGAGGCTCACTGCCTCCTTCTGCCAACCTAGGCCTAGTCCTGGAAGCTTCTAGGTTCCATATCATCTAACTTGGGCCCAAAATGTTTTCAGCTTCTGAGACTTACTACTTAATAAGCTCACCCTTACTTGTTCTCTCTGAGCTCTGGCTGGTTCAACTCAGCTGTTCTGGCTCAAACTCCTCTCCCAGCTGACTTATTTAATCCAGCTTCTCTCTCTGTCTGGAATTTCTCTGCTTGGCCTCAAACTAACTCAGCGACCCGCTCTAATCTACTGGCTTCTTCTCATTTTCTGGCTCATTCTGTCTTCACCTGAGTTCTCTCTCTCTCTGCAACCCATCTCTCTATTAAACTGGTAAAACTGCCTCTTAAGTAGCTTCCCTTTCCTCTCTCTTCTCATCAGAGTTGGGTGAATCCTATTCGGTCAAATCTTCTCTGATTTATCAACTTTTCTCCCACTCAATTTGACATTACTTTCAAACATGGGTGCTTCCTTCTACAAACTAACTTTATCTTCATTTGGAATTAAAGACATGTACCACACTGTACCTGGACCTAAACTTTTCTTTACCTGATACTTGCTTTATACCAGGAAGGCCTTGAACTCAGATCTGCTTGCCTCTGTCTCCTGGATTAAAAGCGTGTTTGTAGTCCAGCCGGATCACACAGACCTAGAAGGTCTTTGGATGTGACCTCTTGCCAGAATAGCCCTGTTCTGAATTAACATGTCTCAGTTATCAAAAAGTCTTAATAAAGTAGGCTTCTCTTTGTTTTGCTTTGGCTTGGGTTTGGAGTTTGCTGTTGTTTTGTTTTTATTTCTTTTTACTCATGGTGGGTGAAATTTCCTTCTAACGTTTGTGTTTCCTGGAAATGTGTGTTCAAGGTAAGAAGGATCCAATACACCAGCATGGGCGGAAGGAATGGGGGGCGGGAGGAAGTAGAGGAAGGGAGCAACACAGTACATGGGCAGATGTGAACACTGGTCAAGACTGACACATGCTACCAGGGAAGACCCACCAAGCTTAAAGAGAGTTAGCAGCCACCAGGAAACGGAAGTGAGCTGCAGCAGCCTTATCCTTATAATAACTTAACAACCAGGAAGTAGGAAAGCGCTTTGAGAGCTTTCTCTCCTTTTTCAAGCAACGTATCCAGTGTCACCACAATACAGTGATTATCTTATCTCTGTGAGTTTGGGGGGAATGAAGGCTTTTCAGATATCTGGCTATTTTATCAAAGCTGTCTCCTGAATCTAAGCTGAGCCTCTGTATCTACTCTCCCACCGGAGATCCTTGCAGGCAGCTTGGGGAGTGGTAGCCGCAATTCGTGAACAACAGAGTCTCATCTGCTTAGTAAGGAGCAATAGGAGACTCATTGCAGATGTAAGGGCAGAGCTGGGGACTTGAAGGTAACCGCTGAAACTCAGGGCTGACTAAATTTAAAAACTGGGACCGCTGGGGAAATGCTCTGAATAACACACAGAGGGAAGTGACTCAGCAGAGAAAGGACTTGCCTAGACAAGCCTAAGGGCCAGCATTTGGATCCTCAGCATCCACGTAAATGCTGAATGGGTGTGGTGGACGTCCTGTAATCCCAGGCTCAGGTGATGGAGATGGGATGAAAGCCTGCCTAACTACACTAGATGAACTGCCAAGCTCTGGGCTCAGTTCAGTGAGAGACTCTGCCTTAGTAAACAAGGCAAGAATGACCAAGGACCATACCCAAGAGCACTTGTGCTCTCACATGCTCCCACACATGGGAACATTCACACACACACACACACACACATACACATGCACATATGCCATACATATACAGGAAAAGAAAAGACAGGCCAAATGGTACGGATCTAGGAGCTGGTTTTATATGAGAAACACAGGGTGAAATGACCACTAAGGTAGGCTACTGCTTTCTATAACGGATTGGTTACTTTGGGAGGATTATGAGTTTGAGGCCAGTATAGGCTACACAGCGAGCCCCAACCCCCCCCCCCCTCCAACAAAACCAAGCAAGCAACCAAGCAAATAAACAAGAAACTCTAAGGAGCTTACCACTGGGGTAGCAAAGCCTGGGAACTATAGAGTTCCAAATATGTTTCTAGTGGAATCACAAACTAGGGGGCTAGAGATGTCAACTTGCTTGGTAGAAGAATTGCCATGTTCCTAGCCAGCCATGCTTTGGGGTCCCAACACCATGTAAAACTAAGTGCGGTGGTGTGCAAATGTAATCTCAGCACTCAGAAAGCAGAGGCAGAACGATCAGACCTTCAAGGTCAACATTGACTGCGAAGAGAGTTCAAGGCCAGTCAACAAAAGAGCTAGTCTCAAAGTGGAGGGTGGTGGGCATTAAGTCACAAGATTTTTTTTAAAAGACTTATTATTTATTATTACGTATACAGAGCTCTGCCTGCATGTACACCTGCAGGCCAGAAGAGGGCATCAGATCACATTATAGGTGGTTGTGAGCCACCATGTGGTTGCTGGGAATTGGACTCAGGACCTCTGGAAGAACAGTTAGTGCTCTTAACCACTGAGCCATCTCTTCAGTCCCAAGTCACAAGATTTTATGGAAGCATTTCTAGTCTTTGCTTCAACTACCTTAATTTGTTATCTGCGTCATCATCATCTCCATCGTCCTCGTCAAGGATGATACCAGGAATTCTTCATTTTCTCAGTTAACAAGACAGAGTAAAGATCTGTATGTCACATTCACATGTGGCATTCCAGCCCTTACGCTGAGCCCTGAAATTAGAATCTGGGGTGAGCCGTGGTGACACACAAACCCTACGGTGCTTCCTCAGAACCAAACAACTGCCAGTGTCAGCACTACCCACCCATGTTGGGCTGAACCCTTACGGAAGCCTCTGAGGAGAAGTTAGCTTTCAGGCTTAGGTGAAAAGTGCCACCAAGCACAGGCAAGACTGCACTCTATAACAGCTCCCAAGGGTGGAACAGACACTTGGCTTTTCTGCCCCCTGATTGTCACAAGCTCTAACATCTGGGATGGAGGGGTTACCCATGAGATTGTCCATAAGTAAACAACCAGATAGAGAGCCAAGACTTACATTTAATAATGGACACAAATGATTTCATGAACAGTTTTATTACACTGCCAACTGTCAAGAGTACTACTCACTTGGGCCCACACTGTCCCAGCTTTAAATATTGAACTCTGCTGCCTACTCTTTGTGTGAACATATAACTCTTAATATAACTGTGCCTCAGTTTCCCCTGGGAATCTCTAGGCATAGTTGATCCTATTTCCTAGAGTTTTAAGAAGGCTCAGTGAATCTTTAAGACCTTTATAGCTCAGGGACATAGCCAGAGATAAGTATTAGATATAGAGGACCAATTCATATTATTAGGAGAGATTGTGTCCATAACACAGACAAAAATCTTATACTCCATCATAAATACACACACCTGTGCACACACACACATCCCCCGTCCCTTACTCTATATGCTGTGACCCAGTCAAGGCTGTCCTTCAAGGCTGTCCTTCAGCTCATGATGGGAGCCAAGAGAAAGGAACAATCATGGAAAGTCTTTAAATTCTATCTCTTTTGGAAAAACTCTAATCATGGAAGTGAACATAATCACCATAGAGCCCATTATTACTACTTTGTGCAACAGCTGAGAGGCTTACAATACTTCAAGTAAACTGGGTCTAACTTACCCTGTCAGAGGAAGGAGCCCCCTCATGAGAGCCCAAGGTACTCGGCCCATGCCTGGATTATTAAATTGATAAGAATAGATACTACACTTGATCTTAGCCTAAAGGCCCAAAAGTGACGTGCAGTCAATGCTGCAGCAAACTCCTTGCATATCTCCAGAAGTCCCTGGATCTTTCCTACCCATGAGCCTTTGTTAGTCTCCTGGCTTTTCTGCCTGCAAGACCTACCTTGCCACACCGTCCGTCTTACACTGTGATACTGAATTGCAACGGCCTATCCACTGGCAGCCATCTTCCCTAAACTAGCAGCCCTATGAGAATCATGGGAGGTGTCTGGCTCACCTCTGTGCCCTCAGTGCCAGCAAAGTAAGTAACACATAGTGGGCCCTATAAAAAACACTTGAGGAGTGAAAAATGGGCAGTCCTAACTATTGATAACTTAGGACTCTACCACTTCAAGCTGTTTAGCTTAGAACCTAACTTCACAGATCCTCAGCCGGAACAACTTTCTTTTATGTTCTTGAAATGACTAAAAGATACAGCAATGAGAAAAGCAGCTGGCAGAATGCCCAGAACAGAGTTAACGTTAATAGTTAATAGGCGTTTTAAAAAAGCAGCAGCGCCAAGTGCACCCAAGCCTTTCATTTGCCTAATTTTGTCCCTTTCTCGTTTAATAAAAATAGATGTTACAACCATAATTGTCAGTATCAAGACCCCAGAAAACAGGGGAGACGGGATGAAAGGTCAGAGGACACTGTGCTGCAATTCTCTGAGGTAGACACGTCTTAGTTCTGATTCATAAATATTCATTAGACAACTTGTAGAGGCCAGGCATAGCATAAAGCAAAAATGCCCAGCTGGGAGCTTGCCTTCATGCCTGCTCCTCTGCATAGAGAAGTTAACCACACACAAAACCCACAACTGCAGAACCGAAGGAAAAGATGTATTTTAAAGCTAAGCCAAATATGTCCACCAATGGCTCATTCGAGAAACTGGTTCAAAGACGCCGGAATCACCAGTCATGTGCCATGTGACATCTGAAAGCCCCGTGTCTGTGTGCCTTTACTGATAATAGCTTGTATTTGTTGAGCACTAACTATAGGCCGCCCAGTAAACTTTGGCTTTCACACAGGCTTCTTACAACCTAGCTATTTTCATTTCAGAGGTGAGAAGGCTTGGCGGTGCCCTTCAAACAGTTGAGGAACAATTTAGTCGGAGGCCAAGACTATCTGACTACAAAGTCTGGTACTCAAATGAACCCCGCCCCTACCCCACTTCCCCCCCCCCCGCCCCTCCACCCCCATTGCAACGCCCCTCTCCTCCTTCCATCATCTGATTCTCACTCTGAGTTTGTTTTGAGAAGCTGAACTCCTCTGGTCCCTACTTAAGCTACAGGCCTTGGACTCTGGGTCACGTGACATCTGGGCTGCAGGCCTCAGGCTTTCCGCCTTCCCACAGTGCTGGGAATGCAGTGCTTACCTGGGAGTGGGAGGGTTCGCCTGCCTGCCTCCTCTCATTAGACATGCAGGTTCCAGCAAGCTCCTTCACTGAGGGGAAACACCTACTCAGGCAGCTACAAGAGGCTACCAACCAACGGAGCAAGCTTACGGGGAAAGAGCCAGGCAGGCTGTGAGGGTATGCACCCGGGTCAGGGCTAGAGGATGTTTTGGCAATCAGTGGCTGCCTCTGTACTCGGACAGGCATCTCTCGCCTGGTGAGGAAAGGTGGGCTTGGGAGAGCAGACAAATGACCCTCTATATCACAGAAAATTCCAGCAGCCAACTAAGATGTCTCAAACATCATTAACAATCTGCTTTCCATGCTGGGCGGTGGTGGCGCACGCCTTTAATCCCAGCACTTGAGAGAGAGGCAGGCGGATAGCTGTGAGTTCGAGGCCAGCCTGGTCTACAAAGTGAGTCTAGAACAGCCAAGGCTACACAGTGAGACCCAGTCTAGGAAAAAAAAAAAAAAAAAAAAAAAAAAAAAAAAAAAAAAAAAAAAAAAACCTTTCCTCGGACCTCATCCAAAACGTGCTTAAAAGGGCACTCTTATCTGTAATGACAAAATTATAATTTATAAAGCCCTTATACACGTTCTCACAGTGTTTCGTGAAATAAAGATAACGAGGCCTACGCTCTAAATACCAAGCACCTCCCCTTTAGCCTCGCCACGACCTCCACGGATGGGAAGACTACAAAAAAAAAAAAAAAAAAAAAAAAAAAAAAAAAAAAAAAAAAATGGCCATTCAATTTTTTTCTTCTTCAGAGAATTCTGCAAATCACATTTTGCAATGATTCTGCATGTGAAATGTCTGTTTGTTAAGAAAAGCCTCGTCTCGCTCAGATCGAACATTTCCTTGGTTCTATTTCCTAGAACGAGCAGTGGGAAAACTGCATGAAAGAACCATCACCCGGCACTTGCCGTTTTCATTTTCCAGCGTGAGGTTAACAGAGGGAAGCATCTGCCTTTCAAGGCAATTGCATCTGTGTGGCAAGTGGGTGGGGTGGGGGTGGGGTGGGGGCGTAGATTGCGGGGGGGGGGTTTGCGGGGGGGGAGCAGGGGGTGGTGGTCCTGAGGCTGTCAGTCCCCAGCTGGCCTCAGAGCAGTCACTGAAGCAGTGAGCTGTGGCCAAGACCTCTCTCCTGATTTAGCTGTTAGTCCGGAGAGAAAACCCACACAAGAAAGGACCACAGACAGGCACTGACAACAGATTTTGCTAGGGCAGGGGATGGTGGGGGTGGGGACAGGGGGTGCAGAGGCTGAGGATTCCAATCACATCTCTTCAGAGAATTGCTCAGCGCCAAAGTAAGCAAGAACAGGGCTTGAAATTGATATTTCTAAATCTAAGAGCCAGGAGACGCGTGTCCCTCACCCTCTCTCCTACACGCATGCCCACCTCCCTCCAACACCCAGCTATTTCTGCCCTAGATTTTGCTTTCATTCTAGAGAATTCGCTCCTTATGCCAGGTGTATAAATACAGTTACGAAACACTGCTTGCTTCTCCCGTCCCATAGAGAAGCTAGCTTCTGCTGAACCAAAAGAAAACTGGCGTGTTGTTTTTGTTTTCCCTGCGGTTATATTAAAATCAGTTGCTGAACTTTCTACCTTCTAAATTGTTGAACGTGTTAGGTTTGTGAGGCCTGATGTTGTTTGTGTGTGTGTGTGGGGGGGACGCGTTGGGTTTGTTTTTTTTTTTTTGATTCTTCATAAAAAAACAAACCTCATTTAACCAAGATGCAGCCTTTAATGAAAGGAAATTCTGACATGCCTTAAGAGATTAAAAATAAGTGGATACACGGTTTGACCCTATTTGGAATTCTCCTCTACCCACCAAGTATAGATACATCTTTACAGAATGACCTATTAACTGTCTGCTGCAGGGATGGAGCTTTGGGGTTTGTTTCAGCTATAAAATAAGGTCACTCTGCTTTTGGTAAAAACTGATGTAGCCGCTTTGATAATTAAAACTTACAGAGTCATGACGAGATGACATATTTAAACCTCTAAAAGTTAATGCCAAGTGATAAAATTGCAAAAGGAGAAAGGATAAGAGTCCCCGACTACTGCTCATCAAATTAAATATTAGTCATAGGGTATTTATGTCACTTTTAGGTAAAGAATTCCAGAAAGTTTTTTGAAAACTTTAAATTCAAGTCACGAACAGAGCCAAGCAAAGATGGCTTTCTTACATAAGTAAGGGAACCTCCAGAGAGGACCCCAGGTCGGGGAGGCGGGGCAGGACCGTATAAGGGAATTCATAACATAAACAGCTGGCGTTGCCAGCTGAGGAGCCCCGATTCAAAGCAGATAGAATTGGCTGGGTCCTCTGTACGGGTGTTTTGCTTTGTCTGAGATAAGATCTCACATAGCACAGGACCTCGGATTCCCGATCTGTCTTGCTCTACCTCCCGAGGAGGCCCAGAGTGAGGTCTTCCATCTTTGGATAGATTGGTCACTCCTATGCAGAGCCCCCGAGACATAGCTCTTTTGCTGAAATCAGAACTGAAGCTCCTGGCTTGAGGGTGACGAGACTTCAAGAAGCAATAGCTAGAAATAAAAGCAAACAACTGCTTCGGCAAGGGAGTTGATTTCCTCGCGTCTGCGTCTCCTCCCTTCTAGACTGGGGGACCACTGATGGAGGTCGGAAAGTACTGGTGGTAATGTAATGACGACAGCGATGAAGGGCCCATTGCAAGCGTTCCCCCCACCCCGACATCGGCCGCCACCCTCCCATCATACCCACCGTTCAGTCTCATTACGCAGTCTGTCATCACATGTGATCACACGGAATCACATGGAATCTTGCTAGCAAAGAAAGTGCACATGGCTATCCCAGAGACTGGATCTGACTGGTCTTGTGAAGTAACATTGGTCTTCATAGTACATGAACCAGCCTTATGGTTTAGGCTTCGTTCTCGTGTGTGTGTGTGTGTGTGTGTGTGTGTGTGTGTGTGTGTGTGTGTGTGTAGTGATATTCACTGAACTCTGAGAGCCAAGTCCGGGCCAAGCCAGGAACCGATCCTACTGCTGTACGGGATGCACAAGAAGTGTAAACAAGCACCACACGACTGGGAAACTTGCACGACTCCGAAAGACACAGTCCTCAGCTTTATAGAAACAGTACACGGCTACTGGGGAGGAGACTGACCAGGCAAGCTGCAGAGAGGTCTCTCAGGCTGGTGGGGCTCCCTGGAAGTTGGGCAGAGCACCCTAGGGTTGCTTTGGTGACATCACCGGATGCAGCTCCTTTGGGGTCCTCTCTGCTCCTGTAAATAACCCTTCATCCATACTCCTGTGGCTAGCCCCAACACATCGGCTCACCAAGTTGCCCTTAGGTGAGATCATTACTTTGGACTGTTGGGCGTTCCCTTTCTACAGGGAGTAGACATGTGTTATGTCTCCTCAGGAGAAGTCTCTCGCACAATACCTACCACCCATAACTAAGGCATCTTAATGAAATAAGGCCACCTGTGAGGGCTGAGGAGACCTCTCTTCCCCAGGCAGAACACCACTTTCAACAGAGGCTCTGAGAAAATCAATCCACCTTATGACTCCTCTGTAAAGTCTACCCTGCCTCAGAGAATCATGGTGATGCCTGAGTGAGTAGATCGTAATACACTGTGCAAATATAAAATACTGCTTTTAATTTTCTTTTGAAATTTTATTTATTTGTATTTTATGTGAAGGAGTGTCTTGCTAGAATCAGTGTCTATGAAGCACATGTGTGTAATGCCTCAGGAGGCCAGGAGAGGACATCAGATCCTGCGGGACTTGAGTTGCAGAGGGTTGTGAGCTGTCAGATGGGTGCTGGGAATTGAACTTGGTCCTCTGGAAGAGCAATCAGGGCTTTTAATTGCTGAGACATCTCTCCAGCTCTATAGTACAATTTTCAGTTGTACGTTAAGACAGAAGAAATCCTGTAAGTGCGGTTCCCTCCTTCAATACATCAAGGTGAGAACAAATCAAAAACAGAAAGAAGCTTAAAGTAAAAATTAGAAAGCTGTATTTGGACTTGGTTCTTTAGAAACATTGTTTTAAATCTTAAGGCTTGATGTAGTAACACACCGCTATAATCCCAATACTAGCGAGGCTGAGGCAGGAGGATTTTGTGTTTGAGGCCAGCCTAGGCTATATAAGTGAGTTCAAGGCCAGACTGGGATACATACCTGTACTCTGTCTAAAAAAGAAAAGAGGGGGCATACTATGTTAAAATACTATAAAAGTAAAGTATTAAAAATATTTACGTTATATGTTAGGTATAATATAAAGTACTTATGTTTCTTACGTCTGAGTCACTATTGTAATCCAGATGGTAGAAATTTTAAGGCAAGATAACACAGTTTAATCTTAAATAGTGGCTGTGTAACTTCTGATATGATGTGTTTAGATTTTACCTTGAGCTTTGTTGGCCTTCTACTTACTTACCCTTGCCCAATCATTACGCACTATTTTCTGAGGTACAGCTGGCCACTACAGTAGCCCCAAGTGACCCATCTTCGCTTTGCTGTAAACCTGACTATGTAGTAGAATTGCTAAAGGTAGTGAGTGAATCATAATGCCTTGAGTTTGGAATTTTATCACTCTCTCTGGTCACTGAACCCACCGGTTATAAATTACATTTTTATTACCTTCTAGAAAAACAAATTAAGTGACAGGCAATTCAAAGTCTACATGCAACACAGCTCTCTGAGAAGTAAAACTCAGCTGGACAAATTCCCATGCCTCCCTCTCCAGGGAGAAATGAGGAAGCAAGCATACCTGACACGCCAGTTGGTCCTGTTACCTCTGCCTACTGAGTGAGCCGTGCAGTGACCTCACTGGGCTCTAGAGAGGTGTCAGCTGTCTTTCCCACACCCCCTCCCCTCCCCCTCAAACACAGAGGTCCATGTAGCACTGATACAGCCTTAAGCTTTGTCCTCACTTTGGGCATGCCGATGGGGCCTCCGCAGAGGCACGCTATCGCTGTGGTGCCAGCTGGACTTTGGTTGGCTTTGTTTTGTGAGCTGTCTTAGATAGCGTTCAAGCATAATTTCATCCTCTTGGTTTCTTTTGTTTTGCCTGGTGTTCTGTGTCTTTTGCTCCCGTGTGTGTGTGTGTGTGTGTGTGTGTGTGTGTGTGTGTGTGTGTGTGTGTTTTATTGTTGTTCTTGTTTGTTTTAGAATTAAAGAAAAAAAAAAGCCTTCTTTATCTGATTTCCCGTCTTATTTCGCCTTCGTTTTAGAGGGTCACATACTGTGTCCCCCACAGTTGCACGTCCATGAATTCATGTTTTGGGCTCTAGGACATAAGAGACCCTCTCCGTGATACCCAGACACTGACATTAAATTACCCATTGAAAGCTGTTTTTCTTCCTAATTCTCTTCCAGTCCTGTCTATCATTTCAAGGAGAAACTTTCCATTTGGTCCCTGTGTAGCTATCACTTGCCAGTCTTCCCTTTGTAAAGAGAGCAGGCCCTGGGCTGAAAGCCTTTGACATGTGTAATAGTATCTAGCCAGAGTTGTATAATGTTGTTTTGGTTTCTTGTTACAAAAGTGCTTGTCTTTATTGTTACCTCCTATTTACTGCAAGTGATATTGGTTTTCTTTTTATAGTCCTGATATAATGTTTCTTCCTTGAAAAGGCATTTGTGAATTTAAAATGTACACCCATTTAAAGGAGAATGTTAAGCAGAAGGACAGAGAAGAGTGTTCCAGGTGTTCCTGCTGGAGTGGTGAAAGTTTGAAACTGGCATCCTAGCATTGTCACCTCATTAATTTTTGCTGTGGTTTTTTTTTTTATAGATTTATGTGCTATCATTAATAACATCTAGACTTACAGAAAACACATTCCATTTATGATTACTCCAATTGAAATTATACATAAATTCTCTCATGGTCTCTTTTTATCCCTTGCAACTGTAGGGTTTTGACAGCCTTTTCTTCAAATATGTACTGATAACTCTTTTTTTTTTTTTTTTTTTTTTGCATTTTATAGACACATACTTTATTTTTAGATAGAACTTCTTTTTTTGTTTTGTTTTGTTTTGCTTTCAATTTTTTTAAATTGAAAAATAAAATCATTCATATTACATCTCAATTGCTATTCCATCCCATGAGTTCTCCCATTCCTCCTTCCCTCCCGCTTTCACCCCATTCCCCTTCCCTATGACTGTGACTGATGGGGACCTCCTCCCCTTGAATATGATGCTAGGGTATCAGGTTTTTTCTTGGTAGTCTGCTATCCTTCCTCCGAGTGCCATTGGGCCTCCCCATCAAGGGGACATGGCCAAATATGGGGCATGTGTGAAAGTCAGTCCCCAGTCTCCACTTAACTGTGGAGAATGTTCTGTCCCTTGGCTAGATCTGGGTAGGGGTTTGATGATGACTGCGTGTATTGTCCTTGGTTGGTGCCATAGATCGAGCAGAACCCCTGGGCCCAGATCTGCTCATCATAGTGTTCTTCTTGTAGGTTTCTAGGACCCTCTGGATCCATCTATTTCCCTATCTTCTATATTCTCTTGCCTTAGGATGTCCTCTCCTCTATCCCACTTTCCTGGTAAGTGAAGACTTTCATGAGACATGCCCCTTGGGCTAGTGTCCAGTTATAAGTGAGTATATACTATTTGAGTCTCTCTGCTTCTGGGTTAGCTCACTCATTATGATCATTTCTAGTTCAATCCATTTGTCCACAAATTTCAGGAATTCCTTGTTTTTAATAGCTGAGTAGTATTCCATAGTGTATATGTACCACAGTTTCTTTATCCACTCTTCTACTGAGGGACACTTAGGCTGTTTCCATGTTCTGGCTATTATGAATAAGGCTGCTATGAATATGGTTGAGCAAATTTTCTTGTTGTGTGCTGGAGCATCTTCTGGGTATATTCCAAGGAGTGGAATAGCTGGGTCTTGAGGAAGCCCTATTCCCAGTTTTCTGAGATAGTGCCAGACAGATTTCCAAAGTGGCTGCACTAATCTGCATTCCCACCAGCTTTCTTAATTTGCTTTCTATTGCCACCATAAACAACAACACGGCCGAAGTAATTTGGGTAGAAGAGGGTGTACTTTGTCTTACAGCTTATAGTCCATCATTAAGGGAAGTTGGGGGCAGGAACTAGAGGCAGGAACTGAAGCAGAGATCATGGGGGAGTGCCGCTTACTAGCTTGCTCTTTATTACTCGCTCAACCTGCTTATACAACTTGCTGGGAGTGGCACCGCCCACAGTGGGCTGGGCCGTCGCACATGAATCTAGAATAAACTCAAGAAAATGCCCCACAGACTTCCCTCCGGGCCAATCCGAGGGAGGCATTTTCTCACTTGAGGTTTCCTTCTTCCCAAATGACTCTAGCTTGTGTCATGTTGACAAAAACCCTCCCCAGGGCCAACTGCTAATCCTGCAGCAATGATTCTGCAAGACAGTATTCTTGATAGTAATCTGGTTTAATTCTATATCCATTTTCACACACACACACACACACACACACACACACACACTGTCACTATTATTACTATTACAAAGATGTATATATTCAGGAAATCTCAAGACATTGACCCTTATTTATTATGAATTATTCAAGATGAGCTCATTAATCCCAAGTCTGTGCACACCTTTCCCAGAAGGGAAAAGGGTCATATACTGGAATGCTCTGTGCTACTTCCCCCTGAAGACTATTTAGTCCCAAGGGATTACATTATCCTTGACCTCTTTCCGCTTTAAATAGAACTCCAGGACCCAGCTGGGATGTCCTCAGAAGCAGTTGCCTTTGGCTCCTTCCCGGTCCTGTCTTCTCAAGACATTTAGTCTACAGGGGGCGTGGGAAGTCGGTATCCAGATTTCTGTGGTTGCCACTGAACTGTCCCCAGTATGGAGACAGCCTTAGAGTAGACAGAGCAGGCTCTCATTCATGTGGGCTCTCGTTACAAGCCCCGCCACTGCCACTGCCACCAACATCCACCCCTCTCATCCTCTCAGCAGCCTCGAGCGTTGTCCTCATAGTTCCACTATGGTTAACCCAGTACTCTCCAAATAACAAAGTTCATCCAGTTCTTGTGAAAACGTGTTTCGGGAGTAGGTCATGGGGAGATTAAAAAGAGTAATGACTGCTTACAATCCACTTTCTTGCACGGTCTCCTCCTTCCCTTCCCATCTCCCTCTGTCACCCTAAATTGCCTTGAGTCCACTGTTGTGACAGAAACAGGTTGCACCTGGGGTACATCGTTGTATCAGGTTCTGTTGTGGCCCATGAAGGCTTAGGGAGGTCTCAGGAAGAGGAAAATTGAAGCCTCTATCAGTGTTTCTAGGTTCTTGTCACTGCCAGAGAAAGAATTTAGAGACAAGATGAAGTAAGGAAAAAGGACGTTTTGATCATAGGGAAGAAATACACATTCAAGAAAGTGTGGGCTTCTCAGAAAAGGGTAAATTCAGATAGAAGCAAAGTTAAGGCTAGGGGGTAAGTGGGTTCTAGGGGTGGCTTAAGATTTTCCCAGAATAGTCTTTTATTTCCTTAAAAACAACAACAACAACAATACAGGAGGTTTTAGACATGTCATGCCAACAGATGTGTGAGAGGAATAGTCAAGGCTGGTAATAGTGGAGATGTCATTAAAATAGAGCAAATGACAGTTAGTGGTCAGATGGGTTGGCCATGAGAGTCCCAAGCTGTTTTGGAGTGCTCCTGTGTCTTTACTGTTTCAGTGGTCATGTGATGCCCTGCTGTCATGCAGTTCTACAGTTGTACCACCTTCTAGTTGCTTCCTTCCCTCCCTTATGTCTGTCTAGCCTACCTCCTCGCTGTGATGCTGGGTTACCTTAAACACTGAGGGAGGGTTCTCTCCTTGAGCACAGCCCTTATCCATGTGGTGTCATCCTTTCCACTGCCCACTGAGGCACAATGCTGCTCAATAGTTTTATGCTTGTTTTTTCCCATGTGCATCTCTGGCTTGACTGAGCTTGTGGCTGGCAAGAGACAGTTCACGGGCCTTCTCAGAAGACTGAGGGCTGAGGTGAGGCCTTTGCCTTCTCACACTTGGCCCTGGTGGCTCCTTGGTGATTCGGATAGGCATTTCCTGCTGCTTGCACCTAATCTTAGCAGCTGGATGCAATTAGGAGCGGGCTCTTGGGCTGGCAGCTGGAGCTTTGATTGATGCGCTATGCCCAGTAACTGCTCCTTCACAGAAAGCTGATCTGTGCTTTCTTCTCGTGATAGGGCCCCTCTAGCTTTAGATGTAAGCCTCTTCTCTTTTCTACTTTGACAATTTTATGTGTCGCCCTATCATTGACACCACTCTGAATACAGGCTCAGAAGTCATCAGACACTAAAAAACTGCTCTAACTGAAGTACCATGTGCCTTGGAACACGACCTCTAATGTTAACCCTGTATATATCTTCTCCACGCACCGCCTTCAATATCATAATGAGATAATCCTGAAAAGTGCCCTGTGCCATGTCTACCACACAACCAGTAAGTGTGCGCTATTGCTGGGATTGTGTTTAGGCCTGTTGCCACTTTCTTTCTTTCTTTCTTTCTTTCTTTCTTTTTTTTTTTAAGGTTCCTTGCAAAGGGTTCAGTGATTTCTTTTTTATTATGTATACAGTGCTCTGCCTTCATGTACACCTGCAGGCCAGAAGAGGGCACTAGATCACATTATAGATGGTTGTGAGCCACCATGTGGTTGCTGGGAATTGAACTCAGGACCTCTGGAAGAGCAGTCAGTGCTCTTAACCTCTGAGACATCTCTCTAGCTCCCTTCCTGTTTGCCATTTTCTTTCTTATATCTGCCATTTTTTTTTTCCTTCAGTGTCAGAGTTTTCCCTCAACAGTTTGGGTGTCTTTGTCCTAGGCCAGGATGAAATTCTTGAAGAAACACCCATAGCTCTTGTCCCTGAACCTCCAGGTTTTCACTGCTTGTCCATACTTCATGCAGCCTGTCCAGATTTAAGCACACTGAGAGATCTCTGCCCCCAGTGTTCTTGCCTTGCCTGGAGTTCTCTGCCTATCTTGATCTGGAAAGAGGTTCAGACTGCACAGAAAGAAGCTCAGCATTCAAGGTAGAGAGAGCAAGGCTGAGTAGACCACCTTCCTACTCCCCCAGGGAGCACCAAGGCAGTAAGTTGAAGAAGCTATATCTCCTTCTTTCAGGAAGACGTACCCGCTGCCCTATCCCTCTGCAGGATCCTGGCGCAGGTGTCAGGGTTTTCTCATTTCAGGCTCTCCACTCTTGCCTGGCAATCACAAGCGAGGAATTCATAGCCGCCGCCGCCACGCAGTAGCTCTCCCTCTTCATCACCGCCATTTCCAACTCTCAACTGCCCGTAATTCTTAGTAGTCTTTGTGCAGATGTGTCAAGCACTTGGGAGTCATGAAAACTCTGGAAGGAGCTCTAGCACGGGACAGTATTCAGACTTTGTAGCTTGTGGGTCTCAAGAGCCTTTACCCCCCAACTTGTAACAGTTCAGTCCTCATTGCATTTTGTCATTTTTGCCAAAAGCATGGTCTTCTCTTGGTTTCACTGCCTCTTTTTTTTTTTTAATTTAATAAAAATAAGATGTATTTTTATTTTCTGTGTATGCTTATTTTGCCTGTGTATGTGTGTACGTGTGGTTGCTGGGAATTGAACTCAGGACCTCTGGAAGAGCAGTCGGTGCTCTTAACCTCTGAGCCATCTCTCCAGCCCTATTCTTGAATTTTTCATTATGTGTATTTGTGGGGAGGTATGTGCACATGAGGTGCCTATGGAGGCCAGAAACAAACAAACAAACAAACAAACAAAACAGCGTTGGCTCCTCTGGAACTGGAATTACGGGTGTTCGTGAGCTGCTTGATGTGGCTGCTGTGACCCAAACTCAGATCCTCTCCAAGAACATCGCCTACTCTTCCACGGCTAAGCCTTCTCCTGCCCATATTGCAGTTGATATTGTTGTTTTAAGATGTCTTTATTGTTGTTCGTGTTTTTATTGTGTTAGGACTGAAAGCAGGGCTTTTTCTATGCCTCTCACCTGTGGCCCTGACGTAGCTTTTTGGTCATCCTGTTAGCCTTTCAACTCTCTCTTGCTCTGGCACACATAAACACACAAGCCAGGCTTGGTGTTACTGTAGAGACCAAACCAAGGCCATTTTGTGTTCAGGGCCTGAGAACTTGACACCCTGCCCACCGCGCCAGGGAGAGCCATAGATGTACAGCTGACAACCATTCCTAGGAGCTTGCACTCAGGGACAACCAAGCAGAGCTACAGGTCACAGTGACCAGAACAAATGAAAAACTCCCCCTTGCAGTCTGGCCCTGGTCCCCTCACTTAGCCCTGGTCCCCCAGCCAATCAGCTTAAAGGACAACTTTCCTATACCCCTCTAACCTATCATGTAATAGCAAGGCTTAGAACCGGCTTAGAAATACCCCCTGCCCCCGACACACCTACAGGGTCTTTTCTTTAAAAACCCTATTCCCCTAGCACTAGGGGCTGCCATCTTCCCTCCTTTCGAGGGGGCTGATGGCCCAGGCTCTGAGCTTGACAAATAAACAAGACTCTTTGTGATTTGCATCTGGCTGATTCCTGGTGGTCTTTGGGTTCTCACGACTTGGGCATTACAGGACACCCCTGTAATTTTGGCATTCTGGATACCGAAGTAGGAGGATAATGTATTCAAGGCCAGCCTGGACTACAGAGTGAGATACTCAGAAAAACAGAAAAAGAAAGGAAGGAAGAGAGCACACACACATGCACACACACACACACACACACTCACACACATGCATACTCCCACACATCTACACACATACAAGCACACACTCATACATGTACACCCACATTCATGCACACACACACACACACATACACTTTCACACACACATACACACACGTACACTTTCACACACACATACTCACCCCCCACATGCACACACACTCATAAACACACCACCCTCATATGTACACTCCCTTATACACATGCTTTCCCCGCACACACACATGCACACCCACACTCATACACACCATTCTCATGTGTACACTCCCACACATACATACTCACCCTCGCATGCACACCCACACTCATACACACACTGCACATCAAACTTTCCTCTGGGAAAGCGTCGGTATTACTCAAAAGTCACGCTTTTAAAAACTGTAATTTAAACAACTGAAGAGACTAAAAGCAAAATTGTAAAAAGTATCCATTGCTCATCCCATTAGTGCATGTTTGTCACCCTGAGACACAGCTTAACAGAGGATATGCACTTTACAAATGACAAACTGTAAGCATCCACACAGCACTTCCCCTACAGACCTTTAAGTCAGTCCCTAATGTTTTCTAAATTGATACATTCCACAATTTCGCTAAGGGAAGCCATATAAACTCAGTTATAGCTTCCTTTCAGCTAAATAGCGCTGCAAATAGTGGAGCAGCGCTTTCCACGGGAGAATTTAGTTCTATCAAGAAGCAAATAGGTTGCACTTCCTCTGCCTTCTATGCCTAAGGCCCGCTTCAAGAAGGCGCATCAGAAAAGTGGTGCCGACCTATCATCCCAGCGCTGGGGAGGCGATGGGAGTGTGTCAGATGTGAGCCTGGGCTGCACACTTAGACCTTGTCTTTCTTAAAACAACCAAGGAGGGATTGGCAGGGAGCTCTGGGGACCTGGTCACTGAGGCAAATCAGCTCAGCCTGTCAAACATGCCAAGTGCGTGAGAGTTCCACTGTCAAACACGCCAAGTGCGTGAGAGTTCCACTGTCAAACACGCCAAGTGCGTGAGAGTTCCACTGTCAAACATGCCAAGTGCGTGAGACCCCCACGGTCACTCTTTCCACCGCTGAAGCCTCAGACATCTCACTGTGTTAAGTGTCCAAGTACAAAGTTGAACATTAGTTGCAGCTTGAACAGCGGTGGGAACCGTGCAGCCCAGGACAGAGACAATGTGTCCCCACCCTGCTTCTGGAACGCCTCAGATCACTGGAGCTTGTCAGGCAAGATCTCTGTGTGGAAGTCATAAGATCCTACATCGCCAGCAGTGACTCACTGGACAGGCCAGTGCTGAGCCTTAGAACCAACCAAAACGTTTTAATGGTGTGTGTGTGTGTGTGTGTGTGTGTATGTGTGTGGTGTGCAACATCTATGCATGTAAATGTGCACACCTGTTCAAGTGTTCGAGCACTCTTTGCCTTACTTACCTCACTGGGCCCTTCTCTTTTTGCCTCTCATAGCATGGGAGTTACATGTATGTGGCCAGCCAGGCTTTTTACATGGGTGTTGGGATCCAAACCCACGTCTTCATGTTTGCATAGCAAGCACTCTTACCCACGAGGCCGTCTCCATAGGCCCCCCAAACCCTACTTTCCGATATCATATTTACTGATTTGTTAACTTCTGGATTTTGTGTTACATTTTTTTAAAGTCCTGCTCGTTCCAGCTTCATTAACATATGCACCGATGCATTCTGGGATATCAGTGATTCCATGTTTCACGTGTAAATCTTTGTGGTATCTAGGAGTTATTTTGACTTAGCAAGCAAGATAAGAGAGTCTGGTGAGATGCTTCAGTGGTTAATAGCACATGCTATTCTTGCAAAAGACTGATGTTTGAGAGGACCCAAGTTCCATTCCAGCGCCTGTGTTGGTGGCTCAACTGCCTGTAATGCCAGTTCCAGGAGGCATCCACACGCCTCCTGTGCACACATGAGCACACACACAATTTAAAATAATACTAAATCTTTTTTTTTTTTTTTTTAAGAAGCAAGGTTAGAATCTAGTTCTTTAAAACTATATTTGTGTTTTGCTTAGGCAGGTAGTAATTGTATGTATTTATAGGGTACAATATGATATTTCAAGGCCAGTATAAAATGCATAATGGTAAGAGTAACTGGCTTATCTTCTACCTAGGTTATATATTTTTTTTGATGTTGAGAACATAAAAATCCTCTCCACCAGCTATTTTTAAATATTCAATGAATTGTTGTCAGCCATTTCCTACTGTGCTGCCGAACATTAGAAGCTGTTTCTCCCATCAGTTCACACTCTCTGGCCTGTTAGCTGTCCTCTCTGCATCTTTAGTTTTCTTTGTTTTTAACCTCACATTGGCATGCCAGCAACCCTCCACTATTATTTATTCAGTTAATCTGTCTGTCATAGGTGCCTTTTCCACAAGTGCTCGACTGGTGAGCCAGGTCCCTGGCCTGGAAGTTCTTTAAATAACAACTTGCCCCTGTTCATTTTCTTCTGATTCTTTCTTTTTTGGGGGGAGGGGTTATTTGGTTTTTCGAGACAGGGTTTCTCTAGTAGTCCTGGCTGTCCTGGACTCACTTTGTAGACCAGGCTGGGATCCCTAACGCACAGAGATCCACCTGCCTCTCCCTTCAGAGTGCTGGGACTAAAGGTGTGCGCCACCACTCCCTGGCTTGCTCCTGCTCATTTTCAAAGTGATACACTTTATGCCAGTTCTGTACATGGGCTATAAGATTTCTATTGAAAACATTATACCAGAAGAGCCAGGCGGGGTGGGGAGTGGAGGGTGGGCAGTTATTTAACCCTCGTGAGTCTGTTTTTCCACCTGTAAAGATCACAACATCAATTTTGCATTGTTCTTGCGAATATCAAAAATAAACAAAGTAAACCGGGTTTGGTGATAGAGGCCTGTTACATCTAGGTACTTAGGATGTTGGGGCAGGAGGATCACAGATTCAAGGTTAGCCTGGCCAGTTTAGTGAGACCCTAACTCAAAAATACTAACAAACAAGCAAGGACAGGGTAAATTTAGTGGCTGAGAGCTGTCCTACTTTGGCCTACCCCAGGCTCAGGCCACAGTACTGAATAAACACTTTTATTTTAAACTACCTAAAGCAGTGGATCTCAACCTTCTTAGTGTTACAACCTTTTTTGTTGTCACTTCACAACTGTAAATTTGCTACTGTTATGAATCTTAATGTAAATATTTTCATTTTCTGATGGTTTGGGGGTAGGGAAGGGGTGCGACCCACAGGTTGAGAACTGATGAAAAAGCATCTTTCTTTCTTAAAAAGGTCAAACTTAAAAAGTTTCTGTAATCAAGCAATCAAGTCAGTCCTCAGAATCAAAGATCCAACTTTGATCTCTAAGACTCGAAGCCTACGTTCACTTCCAGAGTGACTCGGGGCAGCAAAGGGTTCCTGGCTCTTTTAAACATCACCACAGTGTGGGACTCTGCTGGGTAAGGTTGAAGTCTGACTTCTCCGGATGGATAGGTGTTTCCCTGGCTCTGTTCTATGAAGGCGACTTCTCAGGCAGCCACCTAATCTGTTAACCCCAGGTCAAAGCCCTCAGGGAAGATTACAAGCCCAACTGGTTTTTTTCCTGATAAGAAACTGGACAGCAAGACTGGGAATTCCTGGAGGCACCCCACCCTATGCTGAGATCCTAGCCTCCAGCAAATGACTTTTAATTGTACCTACAAGTTATCCCCCTCACACATACCGTTTTCTCCTTCTTACGATGGGATCGCCCCCCCCCCACATCTCCCATCCCTTCACCTCCAGCCTCCCATCCCTCCAGCCCCCCAAACCCCCACCCCACCCCCATGTTACTGCAAGTAAATGAGATACTGTACCACTGTATGTAGATTAAGTACCCTGTTGCCCCCAGTCATATCAGGCACATTCACCCACAAACCCCTTCCCATCGCCCAAGGTTTATAAATAAAGGCTGGATGGCCTGTGGGGAGTGCTCGCACTTGCTGTGCTCTCTTGCTTGCCATTCCTCCACTATGGCCATCTGAGACTCCATTTATTCTGGGTGTGGCTGGGGTGTGGGTGTGGGCTGGGTCTGCAGGATGTGGGACCCAGGCCTCCTATCTTGGGATGCTGAACGACACCACAGAATTGGTTTCCTTTCTATTTAGTGCCCAATCATTGCCCTACTTAGTCCTCTTTAGGAATCAAACTTGTTGTCACCTCACGAATCTTTAGCAAATCATGGTGCTCAGGACACATGGTACAAGAGACTCTGAGCAGACCAGAGTGTGAACTTCAGCTCTGGCATCTGCCAAATAAAGAAAAGTTACAGGTGGGAAAACAATTGTTCCCCTGTCATCAGGTTTCTGATGGGACCAGACAAAAATCCTGGGGGAATGTAAACTCCCCAAAGGGCAAAGACTTTGTCTCATTAGGAATAACATTGTGGGACTGGTCGGGGATGGCTCAGGGGTTAAGAGCACTGTGTGTTCTTCCAGAGGCCCTGAGTTCAATTCCCAGCAACCACATGGTAGCTCATAACCTCTAGAATGAGATCTAGTGCCCTCTTCTGGCATACAGGTGTACATGCAGATAAAGCACTCATATACATAAATAAGTCTTAAAACTACAACAGCATCCGACGTTATTAGACTAGTGGCACTTACTAAGCAAAGGCTTTGTGGGTACTGTGTCAACTAGGACTAGAACTGCTCATTTGAGGGAGAGTTCAGACAGAGCAAAGATGCAGTGCTGCCATCAGAGCTTAAAAATCTAGCTCTGAAAATAAAGATGCAGACTGTGCACACGGCAGGTAGAGAAGGACACTGGAAGGTCTGTCAGGGGCATGGATAGTTTTGCACTGCCCGAGACAGTGAGCAGGCTTGAAGGCTTTTGGATTGCAAATCAGAGGGACAGAAACCTGTGTTATCATGCTCACTTTGTGTGTGTGTGTGTGTGTGTGTGTGTGTGTGTGTGTGTGTGTGTGTGTTTCAGCAATCAGTATGAGAGATGGTTCTGAAGAATTTTAAGGCTGTTGTAATAGCACAGGGTGAAGTCATGATGACCTAACTGGAGGGGCTGCAGGGAAAAGGGAACAATGGGAGGAGTATACTGATGAGCAGGGAAGGCAGTGGCAGAGAGAGTTGAGAGACAGCTGAGCAGGTAAGCTGAGGGTGGTGTTTTCTGAGGCAAGAGTTCATGCAGGTAGGGTCTGTTGAACTTACAATATCCTTTGGGCCTGGGGAGATGGCTGAGCTGATAAGAGCCTGACACACAGGCCTTGTGGGGGTGGTAGTGTCTGAGATTGGATCCTGAGTATCCACACAAAGCCAGCAGAGCACTAGGAGTGGGAGTGAGGCCAAGAGAGAGGCAGCTCCCTGGAGCTCATTGGCCAGTTAGACTGTGCTGTTGCCAAGCTCCACTTTCAGTGAGAGACCCTGACTCAAAATATAATGGAGTAGTATTGAGGAACACACCTATGACTATGACACACATACACACACACACACACACACACAGAGAGAGAGAGAGAGAGAGAGAGAGAGAGAGAGAGAGAGAGAGAGAGAGTCCAAAGTATGCCCCTGATGCTGAAGATATCAGAGAGGAGCAAACAGAGATGTGTCAGCATTGCTACATCATTAAGCATCAAGGTTGCTTTTCTAATATGCTTGCAGTCAGCGTACTATATGTTAATGAAAGTGTCTCACATCAATGGGAAGAGATGAATTATTCAATAAATAGTATAGAGGAAATTGGCTGGCAAGTTATTAAAAAATGGGGGGGAGCACTCCTTCTCCTTCTACACACACCCAAGAAATCCCAGATAAGTTTAAAAATGGTGGATTTCAAAACTGTTGAAAATATAATAAAGTTCAGAAAGTTGGTAAGGTCTACACGTTTACACATGTGTGTGCCCACATAGATATACACTTATTTCCTTATCTATATATGTTGACTGAAATCTATGAGTTTACACTGATAGCCCCAGTATTTGTTTAATACCATGCTGCTCCCTCTAGCACTTCTTAGTTTATTTTTCTATTCTACAACAATGAGAAACTTAGCATCCGTCATTTTGTTTGTTTGTTTGGTTTTTAATTTTTTTTCGAGACAGGGTTTTTCTGTATAGCCTTAGCTGTCCTGGACTCACTTTGTAGACCAGGCTGGCCTTGAACTCACAGTGATCCACCTGCCTCTGCCTCCCAAGTGCTGGGATCAAAGGCGTGCACCACCATACCCAGCAGCATCCGCCATTTTTGATGAAGTTATCTACTAGATCAGTTTCCTCAGTACAGACAATCTCCCATCCCCACTACTGTCTTCCTTTCCTCAATGCATTCTTCATCCTGTTTGGGTTCTGTGATGGTTAATTCAGATTGTCCACTTGGTGGGATTCAGAGTCACCATGGAAACAAATCTCTGGACACACCTGTGAGGGATCATTTAGATTAGGTCAGTGAAGGTGAGAAGACCCATCCTAATGGGCAGCCCCATTCCATGAGTTGCAGCCCTGGACTGGGTGAAAAGGAGATAGTGGGCTGAGTGCCAGCATCTCTGCTTTCCTGACTGCTCAGTAGGACCAAGTCTCCTTCTGATCTTTCCACCGTGGGGGTGATTTCCCACCATAACAGATGATACCCCCAAACTGTAAACCCAGATAAGCCTTTCCTTTATAAAGTCACTTGTCAAATATTCTGTCACAGCAATGGATAAGGTTCCAATGTCTCACAGTGTGGTACCCACCTGAACACACCTGTGCCTTGCCTTGTTCCAAATAAAGGGTTTAGGACTGAGTTGTACAGAAGGTTGAGGAAAGAGAGAGGGGAAGGGACAAGGAAGGGGAAAGAAGGGAGGATTGCCCCATCTTTTGTTGAACACGAGTCAGTGGATTCAACCTTTGCCATGTAGATTTTGATTCTCTCGTGTAACTGAACATAATCAGAGCTTTTTTTGTTGTATTTTACAACACATATCGAAGTCGCCTGCATAGAGTACTCTCTTGAAGTGATGGACCTAACTTTCAGTGTGCTGCTTGTCCTGGTCTAGAGTAGAAAGTAAATACTCCAAGTTCCAAATTGCACAGATCTACCGTCACATGTTTATTTGATTGTTTTCCACTTAACTTCCACTTACCAATCACTCTGTGTGTGTGCGTCCTGGGTGAGCGAGTTATTTTCCAAAGCATCACTGCTGTCCGAGAGTTTACAACCTCAAGTTAAACAGAGATGTAGATTAATAATACAAACCAAAACTAAGCAGTTCAGTGGAACATGTGCAAGGCCAGAGCTGATTCCCCCTGAGCCCAGCGGATGGACACAAGCGGTCGCACAAGTCTGCCTTATCTGGGGCTTGGTGCTGACTGTGCTTCTAGCCTAGCAAAGCAGCCTGCGTGGGTAGTTTCTCACCAAGGATATTTTAATGGAATCTCTTCTTCCTGCCACTATTTCACATTACACAGAGCAGGTGAGCACTCCCAATTCCCAAAAGATCACCATCTCATTCCCAAACAGGATATGGTCTGTGGTCCTCAGCTCACTGCTCCCAAACTTCAGACGAAAGCAGGAAAGAATGAGTGTGAGGTCTCTAGTTTCCCTTTAACTCTGTTACATAAATAATATAAATCCAGCGGGCCATGTGGCAAATGCCTTTAATCTCAGCTCTCAGACGGCTTAGGCAGGCGGATCTCTGTGAGTTCAAGTTCAATCTAGTCTACAAAGCATTTTCCAGGCCAAACAGAACCACATAGTGAGACCCTGATTAACTTAATCAAATAAGTAAATTAATTACATACAAATATATAAAATATAAATATATTTTATTTGATGAATATACAAATAGCATTCAATATATAATATAATACATATTTTAGATGTTTATATAGTATATTATATATATTATATTGTATATAATTTAAATATATTAATTTAATATATAAAATATATAATATAATGTATAATAAATTAATTTAATTAAATAATGTAAATTCTTTTCGGTACCATTACTTGTGGCTTCATAACTTTTAGGACACACTTCCAGAACTTTCTCTGTTCAGTCATAACTCACAGCTGTGCATCAGCACTCTCACCTGTAAAATAAAGATGGGAATGGTAATATCTGCCTTATGGAGTGATCATGGGTAAAGCGTTAAAATACACAAAGTGCTTCCAATCGGGCTTGCTGTATCTATAAAAGTCACACAGCCCATACCTTATCTGTCAAGACTCAGCTACGCATTTTCATAAGATAGGATGGATGCACCCACACTTCTCTGCGGCTGGCTTTTTTTCACTTAATGATATAGCGGGGATGCCTTCCCTCCTGGGACAGTTTTTAAAGTGCAAAGAGACCATTAGATCCTCTGAGCGGTTTTTCAAAAGCGATAAGCAGTTTGGGAGAATGACGCCGGTTCTCCCAGGGTGTCCTTTCAAGGTGACACAGTAGTTGCAGGAAGGGCTGAGTGTAACGCTGCTTGAGGCTGTTGAGAGTCTGAGGGCTGAGAACCACCGCGGGGCTTCTCTAGCATAAACTTCGTGTTTGTATTTAAGCAGCAAAACCATATTTTCCTCAACAAAATCTAAGGTTGAAGTAAAACAGTTTTAACTCACTTTGGGGCCAGACGCGGTGCTGCAAACCTTCAGTGCCGGCGCGTAAGCACCAGAGGCAAGTTGCTCTCTGAGTTCAAAGCTAGGCTGCCAGTCTACACAAGCAAGATCCAGACTAACCGGAGTTACATAGTAAAACCCTGTCCAACAAAACAACAAACCAACCCCAAACCAAAAAACGCACTTGATTAATTTATTAGATGAAATATGTCATATTTACCATAAAGCCTATTCTAAGATCAATAAACTTATTTTAATAACAAAATTTGGAATCCAGGAATTCGTATAGGAATTACGGTTTTATCAGCATAAGCTTCAATGAGAGACTAAGAAAGACTTGTGAAAATCCTATGCCAGTGTTGTATTGGTTACTTGACCTGCTGCCTGGACAAAATACCTCATAAAGGCAACTTAAAGAAGGAAGGGTTTTTCTTGCGTCCCCGCTATGACGGTATAGTTCACCAAGGCAGGGAAGGTACAGCCGGATGGATGAACAGGAGGCAGCTGGTCACGTGGTTGGTATGAGGCTGGTCACACGGTCACTGTCAGCATGAGGCAGCTGATCACATGAGTAGTCGGGAGGCAGAGAGAGGCAGATGTTGGTGCTTATCTACAGTTCTTCTCTTTTGGGGTGGAGGGTGGTCGAGACAGGGTTTCTTTGTAGCCTTGGCTGTCCTGGACTCACTTTGTAGATCAGGATGGCCTCGAACTCACAGCGATCTGCCTGCTTCTCTCTCCCGAGTCTTCTTAAACGACAGAACCCCTGCAAGTTTACAATCGAGTTTAACCCACATCACCAACACCACCATTCTTCACAAAGAACTAAGACCAGGACGCAGCGCCTTGGAGGTCCCCTGGACCTGTCTCGCTTCGACAGTGTTTGACGGAACAGACCCGGGGACTGCATCTTTGTTTGCTAGCCTCCAGCCGCCTTACAGTCTCTCCAGTTGGAGCCGACCTCCGCTCGCCGGCCTCGGCCAGCACCGGCCCTTTGTGCCTGGTCAACTTGCACCTGAGCCTCCTACACCCACCTCTCTCTGGGCTCCTATTTCGATCGGGATGATGAGGCTCTGGAGGGTATAAGTCACTTTTTTCGTGAATTGGCTGAGGAGAAGCAAGAGGGCGCCGGGTGGTTGCAGAACCACGCACTCTTCCAGCGTGTGCAGAAGCCATCTCAAGATGAGTTGGGTAAAACCCAGGAGGAGGCCGTGGAAGCTGCCTCGACCCTGGAAAAAAGCCTGAACCAGGCGCTATTGGATCTTCATTCCCTGGGTTCTCTCCGCACAGATGCTCATCTCTGTGATTTCTTGGAAAACTACTTCCTGGATGAGGAGGTAAAGCTCATGAACAAGACCGGCAACCACCTGACCGACATCAAGACCTCCGACGTCTGTCCATCAGTTGGTCCGTCCGTAGGCCGGGCGCAGCCAGCGCAGACTAGCGGGCTGCAGGGGGCTCTGGGCGAGTATCTCTTTGAGCGGCTCACTCCTATGCAGGACCAGGAGGCCTCCTTGCCTTCCACAGGGCTCCCTCCTCTTCTACACCAGCCATTAGGACCTCCACCTGAATGAACCTCTCAAGCTACTTAGGCAGCTTTGAAACGATCCTGGAGCCCCTCCCAAGTCTTGCATCTAATAAAAATAAAGCTTTTTGAAACAGAAAAATAAATAAATAAATAAATAACCAGGAGATTCTGCCTATATTTAACATTAAAAATAACTAAAAAAGACGAAACATTTTACTGGAAAAAGTGTCTGGAATGGTTAATATGTATTTTCCACCAAATACAGTTCTCTCCCATTTAAATGCTTGCCACAGAGTTCCCTAATTAATAAAACAGAAATGGCCAATTAACTTAGCTGCTGTTCTTTACTGTTCCGCATTATCCTCATAGCTTATAACCCTTGCATTGTGCTGAGTAGGTGATTTGTATTTTATTCCGTTAGTGGGTGTAAAGATTTACTGATTATCTCTAATAATTGAATTATGTATTTCAACTTATAGGTCAGCGTCTCATTCTCAGGGTACCAGCTCTTCGTATCTACTAAACGTCAGTCTTATCACCTGTAATTTCAGCTGTTTTCCCATCCTGAGGTTTTGCTGGTAAAACTCGGGAAACCGCTATTGACAAACGATTTCCTTCCCTAGTTAAATACTGTTGTGCCTTCCTGACGCCCTCCTCCTGCTGCCCTGGCCTGCTAACACACAGCTCCATAGTGTAGCTGCTGCTCCTGCCCCTGTCTGCAGGAGTCTGTCACCCCTGACCTCTCGGGTCGGTATAGTTCCACAGAACTTTATCTATGCTTATGGCTTTTCAAAAGTGAAGAAAAAAAAAAAAAAAAAAAAAAAAAAAAAAAAAAAAAAAAAGGAAAAACAACAGTTCTGGCAACTGAAAATTACACTGTGACATGTTCCAGTTGTGCCAAGAAATACTTAAGATGCGTTCGATATGTTCTTTTGAGAAATTAGCATTGTGAAGCCATACTTGCTTGGGCTGGGCAGATGGTTCGGTAGGTGAGATGCTTGCTGCACAAGCTTTAGGGCTGCGTCTGGGTCCCGAGCACCCACGTGAAAGGCACGTGTAGCCGACAATACCTATAACCCCAGTCTCAGGCAGACTCAGGCAGCTCCCTGCCGCTCTCTGGCCAGTTAGTGAGATCCAGCTTTACTGAGAGACCCTATCTCATAAACGAAGGTGGGAAGGTGACGGAGGGAGAGATCCTATACTGCCCTCTGCCCTCTACATGCATGCACACACGAAACCAACATGCCTATTCTCACACATCACACACACGATTTATACCTGCTTATTATAAACAGTTAGGAAAATACTTAAAGTTATACAAATTGCATGATTGAAAAGAATCATCCATTTAAAAAAAAACTGTTCTTTTGTTATACCGTCTACATAGAATATTTAAATTTTCTGTGCCCTCCATTTTTTTTTTAACCCAGCAACGCACCATTATTTCCCCATGCATTAAATATTTTAACTAACCATGAATTTTCTGGGCATCTTCTTTTCCTTTTATTAAATACTTCCCCTCACAAGTGGTTTATTATTGTGAGGAAGACATAATGAAGAAGCTTAGACAACATATATTCATCTTCATCTTTGATTTTCCCCTTACATTAAGCCATGTCTTCTGATGTCAGGTTTTGTGAAGAGATTAATAACTTTCTTAGTAATACTCCTAAATCTCTGCTCATTACTGCCAATTTCTGGTTTAATTTGCTTTTTGTTGCTGTGGTGATAAACACCAAGACCAAAGGTGATTTGGGAAGGAAAAGATTTATTTTGGCTTACAGCCCTCAGGTCACACTCCTTAGCTGATGGAAGTGAGGGCAGGAAGTCAAAGCAGACCCTGGAGCGGGAGCCATGGAGGACTGGTGCTTACTGACTGGTTCCCCCATATCCTGCTCGGACTGCTTTCAGTATTGCCCAGGGACTGCACGGTAAGTGGCGGTATGCGGGTGTGGGGACAGCACACCTCTGGACCCTCCCACACCAATCATGAAGAAGAAGAAGAAGAAGAAGAAGAAGAAGAAGAAGAAGAAGAAGAAGAAGAAGAAGAAGAAGAAAAGTCCCAGAGGGTTACCCACAGGCCAGTCTGGTGGGCGCATTTTCTCAGCTGAGGTTTCCTCTTCCCAAATGACTCTATGTGGGTCAAACTGACATAAAAACTAGCCAGCATGCCAGCCTGGTGGTGCACGCCTGTGATCCTGGAACTCAGGGAAGGCAGAGGCAGGTGTTTCTCTGTGAGGTTAAGGCCAGCCAAATCTACAAAGCAAGTCCAGGACAGCGAAGGCTACACAGAGAAACCCTGTCTCGAACCCCTAGCCCCAAACACAACACACACACACACACACACACACACACACACACACACACATACACACACACAACAAACAAACCCTAGCCACATACATATCATTGCAGACTTGTATCAATAACTCTGGCAGCTTCTGATTCCTACTCAGTTTATTACGATCTTGTTACCGGGTACCTTTTAGCTTCTAGAAGCTTCTTGCGGTGGGGCAGGGGCGGGAGGAATAGTCTATGTTCACAAACTCATGGTAAATATGCAATGAAAACAGCACAAGTCTTTATAGATGCCCAGTATAAATGAGAAGAGGCAGAACTAGCAAGAGAGAAAGAATGGAAGAGCAGAGAAGGAAGGCGAGGTGGGGGGGGGGGGGGGGGGCGGGCGCTGCGGGGAGGAAGAGGACACTGGAATGGCCGACCTTTAGCTTAGAAACAGGGAAGTGCACAGAGTATTTTGTCAGTAGTTTGTAGCACAATAGGAATACCAAGACGTGATGAACCAAATAGTATTAGATGTGTCCTCAAGGACATTGAATTAATGTTACATAAAGCTCGAATCTCCCCCGCAACATAAATACACGCCACATTCAGCCCACAGGTGTGTGCCAAGCACTGCTCTGGCTGCTGCAGTCTGCTCGGGAATGGGGGCACATCTGTGAGTAAGGCTAGCAAGGTTCCTGCTCTGATTTAGCTGTCTTCTAGGAGGAGGGAGGGAGTGGGAGAGGAGGGGAGGGCAGAGGGAAGGGGGGAGGGAGAGAGGAAGGGGCAGGGAGAGGCAGTATAGATGGAGCAAACAGAAAGGGTGTTAGACCCGAGGAGACTGGAGACACTGGTGCATGGAGCCAGAGACCACCCAGGGCTTTGCAAAGATTTTGGACTTCGCGCAAAAGAAATCAACTTTGGTAGAGTGTAGTCTTGACATCCAGTCACGTGTTCCTTCCCTGTGTGACTTGAGCATCTCGTTCACAGCTCCTTTAAAACCTACTGCTTCCCTGGCAGTTATCGATTGCTGGGGACGGGAGTTCATTTTCTTCCACGGTGTAGTCACTGATGCCACCCATGTGCCTGTAAATAACCGCCCATCCAAGCCGAGTCTAAGCTCAGTGGGCCACAAAAATAAAACCCAAAGCAAACCAGCCATCAAAATATAAAAACAGGAGGGGGACTTGTTCGGAAGAAGAAGGTGGCAGGGGAATAGAGGACAAGAGAGGATGCTGGGAGATTGAATATGATCAAAATACATTCTGCATATTGTGCTGTTGTCAAAGAAAAAAGCTGGCTGCTTTTGAAAATAAGCATTGGTGATGTACGGGGCTATCTTTTGGGTTGACCCACTTAACTTACCTTTTCCCTGTTTGCTCTGGTTACTCTAACCTCTCAGCCTTCCCCCAGGACACAAAGGACAGCAAGCAAAAGGCAATGAGAGTTACCCACCAGGGTCTGCAGCCGACAGGCATCTTTAACCACTAGACCACAAGCGCAGGGGTTGGGCGGAATATGCATGGCCTGAGGCTTTAGTCTCTCTCCTACTCAAGTGCCCTCAGAAGAAATTTACTACTGCAAATACTTCAAGAAGCACTCAAGCTGTTTCCCTAGACCTTGCCACTGAGTGTATGCTGATTTGATAGCCCCTCTAGGGGGAACCCCCATCCAGAACATTTGCCAGTTTCTCTCCTATAAATACCCCCACCATGATTGGTGAAAGTGTTAAGGCTGTCCCAAGCAGCTGGCGGTATCCTTGGACGGTGCAGGAGACAGTCCACAACTCCGCTGCCTCTCTCCAACCTGCCCCCCTGTTTCTCTAGCGTTGTGGAATTGCCCTTGGTTTCCCGCCAGGCTTTTCTATGGACTCTATTATCTATAGGATGCTGTCATCCTGACTAAAGTCAGTATAGCAAGGTTAGTAGAGAGAGCAAAGGCTTTAGACTGGACTTAGATCGAGTCTTTTGTGACTTGGAGTAAATTTTTTCGTTTTATTGAGCCGAAGCCTTCTGATCTACAATACGATTTCAAAGAATCGTAAGAGATGCCATGAAGATTATAGAAGTGAATTGATTTGATACAAAGCTTTTGTCTCTCTCACCTCCCCTGGAAAGTAGGCACCCGCCCCACCTGTGAAATCAAGGACATGTATTTCACATCCCTAGACCTGGCAACTTCCTGTCACAGTTGTCTCGCCCCTCACCCAGACTTCAGGACTTCTCTCTTGTTTACCTGTATTCCCTAAGTGCTAACCCAGGCTCTGGACCATGCTAGGAATCCAGCAAACAGGAAATGATAACCACCCTTTTCCTATGTGATCATGAGGAAGGCTGGGGAGGAAGCAACTGGGCTGTAGAACAAAATTAGATGAAAAGGTTTGGGATCGGGAGCATCACTGGTACTGATGCTGTTGCCAGCACAGCGACTGAACAGGGTAGGAGGGATACAGGGGAGAGCCATTTTGCATATGGCCCAGTGCATCTTCCCACTGGCTCAGCTCATTAGTTTACTTGGTACACAGAGCGGAACAGAGCCCTGGGGTGGTATCATTCACTCCGTAACACTCCTTTCTCTTGTTGCTGCTGCACATGTCATATCTTTTTTTTTTTTTTCCCTCACTGAGTGTCTTTTTGGTTTAAATATCTAAGTTTATTATTATTATTTTTTAACTTGCTGTCCTGGAGATACATGAACCACAGCCAATAAAATGAGAGCCCCCCCCCCCCTCTCTTCACAGCTCTGAAAGCTTTACATAAGTGTTTCTTCACTTCTATTTTATGGCCAGGACCAGATGCAGAAGTGCTAAAATATTTTGATAAGAGCTGTCCTGGCAGTAGTTTTTGCTTTTTACAGCTATCCAGAGGGAGAGAATTAACTAGGAAGTCAGCCCACAGAGAGGAGAGAGGGGGGAAGCTATAGAATCTCTCTGCTGAGTGAGAGTCACAGTTAATTCTAAAATTTCAGTTGGACAAAGGCGGAAAGAAAAATGGTTAGGCCAGAACGTTTGCCCAGGTGAAAATCTACCAAGTAACTTAGAAGGCCATATAGGCCTGAATTTTGAAGTTTATAAAATGCTGTTATCCATACACTGATATCCCCAGAACACTCAAGTTAAACATGCGCATCCAAGTGACCTATAAGGTAAGAGCATCTACAGGGAGGAGTGGATGTAAACTGCCCAAGTCTCTGGGTAGCTGGTCAGTGGCGAGGCAGGTGTTTAGCCACTGTTCTCCGGTCCTAGGGTTTGTTTTTCAGGGAGGAATGAGAGACAGTGGGGGATCCAGTGAACTGCACAAGGTCACAGGAGCAGGAAGCAGAGGGGATTGGCCCACTCCATGCTCTGTCCCTGGGTTACGTCCACACTCCCAGCCATACTTGGGCCTCACGTTCCTTTCTGCCTCACACGATGCTGTCATCATCTTGCCCCAGTTTTCATTTTTCTTCATTCTGCCTTGTTCCTCCATCCGTTTTTCCTTTGAGGGCTGTTCTTGTCCCTTTTCTGTGTTCTGCCTTCACGACTCCTTTTCAACTGATATGGCAGCATCCTCACTGCAGCTAGACACCAGCCCAAGCACACTGGAGTGTTGCGTCACTTTTATTCTCCACAACAAGCCTGTGAAGCAAGCCTATGATTTATTCTCATTTTACAGATGAGGGAACCAAATTACCAATTTACCCAAGGACACACAGCTCGTAGGGAAAAGAGGCAGCATTCAAGGCTGAGCGGTCTGGCTTCACAGCCCCATGCACAGTCATTTTTGCTGCAGCTGCCTCTTGTGTGCCTGCCATCGAGGGGACAGTCATGTCTACATGTGTCTGGATATAGCTTCTCCAGGTATCATTGTTTTCGCCTTCTTTCACTCCATCTAACCTAAGTCAGACAACGCACTACAGAATCCTGGCAAGTGGCTCTGAGGGCAGAATTTCCAAGGGATACATCCAAGATGAAACTAAAATACAGGTTTTTCTGTGTCTTATTTTTAGAACTCCATTTTTTCATTAATTGTTCACTTATTAGGCTGATCTTGCCTGCTATATGTATGGAAAAATAGGCATAAAATAGTTAAATAACTAAGCCACTTAAACTGTGGCTTCAGAAATATGAAAAGACCCCAATAAACTAGTTGCATGTGCTTGCAACTATAAAAATAAACCATCTTCAAAAAGGAGAGAGAAACTCACGCTGACAGAAGGGAGGAAAACCAGCATGGGAATAGTAATGAAATAAAATTCTAAATCCAATTTCCTTTGGTGAGATGTATTAGATTTTAATCATCTAAACCAAATGCCCGAAACTCATTTAAAGCCAGATCAGCTAAAATCTGCCTTCTGTGTATTTATAGGAGTCTCGCCTCTCATTTGCACCATGCTAGAAACACCGTGCACATGAGACCGAAGGTTACCTGCCTTGGCGGCCCCTCCTTGTCAGATGCCTGGCACATTGCAGGTCCCGATACTTATTGAATGGAATTAAAGAGAGGACATTTCATGACCTAATGTATTCCACACTCATCCCAGAAGAGGAAAGAAGGGATATGAGGCTATGCTCTGTTAGGTGCAAAAATGAAAGCAAATGCCATTCTCAAGGCTGGTAGTTTAAGGATGCGGGGACTCTGCAGGGAAGCTTCTCTGTGATGGGGGAATGAGCCCAGCACTTTCTCTACCAAGCCTGTCTACAGCATCAGCACTAGCCTTTCTACTTTAATGCCAATATTTTTTTTCTAAGAACAAAAGAAGAAAATAAAACTCGGAAAAAGGTAAATAGTTACTCATTATATTTGCAGTTTGTCTCCTAAACTATTTGTCTGAAGTTGAATAACTTGGCAATTAAAAGCCAACTGATTGCTTTTCCTAGACAGGTTCAGGGTTAGGGAGGGCGGAGGGAGTGGCCACAATATACGCTGCCCATCCTTTCCTCACTGTTGACAGAATCGATATGTAATACACATAGGGGTCAGGCAGATATAAATCACAAATACAGTCTATACTACTCAACAAAAGTGTATGTAAAGAAGGTGGCTCTTGCCCATGTAGATCTGGCACTGCTGGCGAAGGCGTGGCTAAGCCAGCCTGGTAGCTGTAGGAGTGGGAGAGCTGTCCCTGACCCCATGCTGGCTGCAGCATTGGGTGGCCTAGCTGGCACGGTGCCGAAGAGCTTGCCTTGGTGGTGTGGGACCAGGAGATCTGGCAATCTGAGCAACTCAACTACCACACAGGCCCAGATGCAGGGCTTTGAGTTGGCCCACTCCGACATCTACCCCATCTACGAACTGCTGCAGCACGTGAAGGGGCCAGTCCTGCAGATCCAAAGCTGTGGGATCTCCACGACACAGGACAGCAGGATATCCCACAGGAGTCCTGGTGAGGATCCAGTATTGCTAGTGTGGCAGAAGCCAGAGGCATCATACTAGACTCATTGCTATAAACGTTTGCAAGTAAATCTTGTGGACAACAGACACTGTGGGACACACGATGACATACTACAGCTTCCACTATGGGGATTTTAAAAAAATGCTTTGCTTTGTTATGTTTATTTTTTCTTTTCTTTTTTCTTTTTTTTAAAGATTTATTTATTATGCATATAGTACTCTGCCTGCTGTACACCTGCAGGCCAGAAGAGGGCACCAGATCTCATTATAGATGGTTGTGAGCCACCATGTGGTTGCTGGGAACTGAACTCAGGACCTCTGGAAGAGCAGTCAGTGCTCTTAACCTCTGGACCATCTCTCCAGCCCCTTTATTATTTTCTTCTTTATTTTTGTTTTTTATTTTCTTGCCCAGGGGGTTGGGGGTGGGGTGGGAGGTTGTTCAAGAGCAGAGGGCAGATAGAGTGATGAGTGAGATTAGGGTGCATGATGTGAAATTCAAAAAGAATCAATAAAAAGTACAAACAAAAAAGTGGGGGCTCAAGAGATAGATCAGTGGTTAAGAGCACTGACTGCTCTCCCAGAGGTCCTGAGTTCAATTCCCAGCAACCACATGATGACTCACAACCATCTATAATGTTATTTGATGCTCTCTTCTGGTAGGCAGGTGTACGTGCAGATTTAGCACTCATATATGTAAAATAACTAAATAATTTTTTTAAAAAGTGGCTCAAGCCATGGGGTGGTGGCACACAGCTTTAATCCCAGCACTCAGGAGGCCGAGGCAGTAGAATCTTTGACTCCCAGGCCCGTCTGGCCCTATAACCAGGTCTATATAGAGAACCCTGTTTCTGTGTATGTGTGTGTGTGGGGGGGTGTCATCTCTTTTAGCAAACATATTCAACTAGTCTTATGCTTCAAGTTAATTGTATCCACCAATCTGCAGTTCCTACCTGAGCTATGGTGAATACCCTCAGGCCCCTGTGCTAGGTATATGCCATTAAACTTTATGGCAGAGGCAGGTGGATCCCTGAGCTTACTAGCCAGGCATCGTAGGGCTTATGTGTGGAGCTCCAGGCCCATGAGAGGCTCTGTCTCAAAAGATAATATGGGCAATATCTGAGAAATAGCACACAAGGCTGATCACTGCCTCTCCATGCACACACAAACATGCATACATACCTGTCCACACATACATGCATACATACCTGTACACACGTACACACACACACACACACACACACACACACACACACTCACTCACACACATGGCTTCATGGCTTAGACAGGTACAGAGAAGTAACTTCCCTATAACCATGCTGGGCCCGAGGTGAGATGAACTGACAGGCATTTACCTTATTTGATCCTTCAGATAGTAAATCACACCTCCCCCCCCTCCTTCCAGGAAGAAGTAAGAGAGAGGATGGGTAAGAGATGTGGAACAGCATCCCAAAGGAAACCTCCCCACACAAAAACTGAGGCAGGAAAGTCAATTGTCGCCCCCAGCATATGACACATGTTGCAACAGATGCCCTGGACTGCTGATCACTTGTGTGGAATTCCATCTTTTAGCAGTGATTTACTGGATTCCTGCTATGTGCCAGGTACCATGCCAAAAGCTTTGCAAATATGTTGGCACGGGGATTCCTCAAAATATCCCTAGGAGAGACAACACTTTGGTGTTTCCTTCAAGAAATTAAATAGTGATTCAGCATATGACCCTGAAGTTTCATTCCTGAATATATGCTGAAAAGAACTAGAAACAAGCGTCTCAAAACAAACAAATAAACAAACAAAAAAGCCCACACATGCCCATATCCACAGTGACACTGTTCATAGTGGTGAAAGGTGGACAGTTAAACAGAATGTAGTTGATTGGAACCAAATATTACTCCACCATAAAAACAAAATAAA
Organism: Acomys russatus; assembly: GCF_903995435.1. Taxonomy (NCBI): domain Eukaryota; kingdom Metazoa; phylum Chordata; class Mammalia; order Rodentia; family Muridae; genus Acomys; species Acomys russatus. Next base: position 3,781,389 of record NC_067159.1, read on the forward strand.
AACAAACACCATGTATTCTATCTTCCTTTCTGTTGCTGTGATAAAAATACCATGACCAAAAGCAAAGGTTTCATTTCAGCTTATAGTCCCTGAGGAGGGTCTATAATGGGGAGGAAGGCACGGCAGCCACAGCACAATTGGCTGATGACACTTTCTACTAAAAATCAGAACAGAGACAGTGACCTGGGAGTGGACAGCGCTCTGTGCTCTAAAACACACCCCTCTGTGCTCTAAAACACACCCCTAGTGATCGGCTTCCTCTGGCCAGCGGTTCTCAACCTGTGGGTCGCAACCCTTCCACAGGGGTTGTCTATGGCCATCTGCATATCAGATATTTAGACTACGACTCATAACCGTAGCAAAATTACAGTTATGAAGTAATAACAAAAATAATTTTATGGTTGGGGGGGTCACCACAAAATGAGGAACTGTGTTAAAGGGTCTCAGTGTTAGGAAGGTTGAGAACCACTGACCTAAAGGGTCTATGATCTCCCTACACAGTGTCACCAGCTAGGACCAAATGTTCAAATACATGAGCCTGTGGGGGTGGGGGGTAGGGGGGTAGGGCGGGGCAGGGTGGGGTGGGGGTGGGGGACGGGGGGGATGGGGGGGGACATATCTCATTTGAACCACTACAGAGGCAGATGCCATTGTTCAAACTCCATGGACGAGAAGACTGAGGCTCTGAGGGAAGAGACCAAGGACACTACAGTCAGAGAAAAAAACCGCTCTAAGTCTTGCGGGGTCTGGATTGTTTACAGTGTGGGGCTTTTTATTAAGAAAAACAATCCCAGCACTCAGGAGGCAGAGGCAGGCAGATCACTGTGAGTTCGAGGCCAGCCTGGTCTACAAGTGACTCTAGGATAGCCATGACTATTTAGAGAAACCCCATCTTGAAAAATAAACAACAACAACAACAAAAAAAAAAAAAAAGAAAGAAAGAAAAAGAAAGAAAGAAAGAAAGAAAGAAAAAAGAAAAAGAAACAAGAGAATGAGACTCTGAGGTATGAGTCTTATCTAGGTCGAACTAAATATGGAGGAAAAAAATAACCCTATCAAGCCATGTTTTCCTAACAACAAAACAATGTAATTATTAGGAGTAAATCTAATAAAAGAATGGTGAAATTGCTACACTCAACTATTGCTAAGGAGAAACTTAAAGAGGCAAATACGTGGGTAAATTCATCATATGTATGGATTAGTGTTTCAATGTTGTAAAGCTGTCAATTCTCTCTATATTGATCACAGTCATTCTAATTATAGCTACCTCCACCCTGAGTCTTTTGTAGAAATTCACAGGCTCATTTTTATATGCAGAAATTGTTGAACTCCATAGACATTCTCAAGAAAGCAGAGTGGGAGGAGTTAAGCCATCTGTCTTTTTTAAAATTAATTAATTTATTCAGATTACAACTCAATTGTTATCCCATCACTTGTATCCTCTCATTCTTCCCTCCCTTCCTCCTACACCCACCCTAGTCCCCTCCCCTAGGTTCATGACAGAGGGGGACCTCCTCCCCCACTTTATGGTCATAGGCTATCAAGTCTCATCTTGGTAGCCTCCTACCAAGGGGAGGTCGTCAAATATGGGGCACCAGAATTCATGTCAGAGTCAGTCCCTGCTTTCCATATAACTGTGGAGAATGCCCTGTCCATTGGCTAGATCAGAGTAGGGGTTCGATGTTTACTGCTTGTATTGTCCTTGGTTAGTGCAGCAGTTAGAGCAGACACCCCTGAGCCCTGATCCATCTGTTATGGGATGTTCCATATGCTAGTGAGGATGTGGAGAAAGAGGAACACGCCTTCATTGCTGGTGGGAATGCAAACCTATACAACCACTTTGGATATCTATCTGGTGCTTTCTCAGAAAACAGGGAAATAGGGCTTGCTCAAGACCCAGCTATTCCACTCCTTGGAATATACCCAGAAGATGCTCCACCCCACAACAAGGACATATGCTCAACCATGTTCATAGCAGCCTTATTCATAATAGCCAGAACCTGGAAACAGCCTAAATGTCCCTCAGTTGAAGAATGGATAAAGAAATTGTGGAACATTTACACTATGGAATACTACTCAGCTATAAAAAAAAAAAACAAGGAAATCCCAAAATTTATGGACAAATGGATTGAACTAGAAACGATCATACTGAGTGAGTTAACCCAGAAGCAGAAAGACTCACATGGTATATACTCACTTATAATTGGGCACTAGCCCAAAAGGGATGTCCCATGAAAGTCTTCACTTACCAGGAGATTGGAATACATGTGAGGACATGCTACTGGGACTTTTGGTGGGTGATGAGAGAAATATAGGAGATGGGGGAAATAGAAGGATCCAGAGGATCTAAGCCACCTGTCTTTAAGACTTAGTGTTACACTACTAATAGGACAAAGACATCCAGAGAAAACACGATTGCAACAGAGTAACATTCCTCGGAGCCGCCACTATGCCCACAGTGAAATCATTTTCAACAAAGGCAATACAGTAACTCATCAGGGGCCAGGTGTTGGCAAGTACTTTGGGACACTGAGGGACTTCTATGGAAAATTGGTAAAGCTGCCATTTTGAACTCACACATCTATTTCTCGTTTGTTCTGTGATCTCGCCACTTAGCCACCTGGCCACAGCCAACAGAAAAGTGAGTCTGCAATGGCGTGTGTATGTGTGTGTGTGTGTGTGTGTGTGTGTGTGTGTGTGCGCGCGCTGAATCCTACTGTCAAGTGTTTGCCAGGAAGATTGAGAAATGCAAGTATGCAAATACTTGTCTCTGACTGAACTGGTCTGCCTTCTGTCTTGAGATGCCATTGTTTGTTAGAAAGGATGAGAAGTCTGTGAGAGCTAGAGTAGAAAGTCCCTGGAAGGGTCAAAGTCTGCAGCAGACACTGGGCACCGTGGCCGGTCCACTTAAACCCAGAGTTTGAGAGGCAGAGGCAGGAGAACCTGAGTTCAAGGCCAATCCGGTTGGCAGATTGAGTTCCAGGACAGCCAGGACCACACAGACAGAGCCTGTCTCAAACAAACAAAAAACAAACAGCTTGCTACAGAGGTTGTCTGCAGAGATTGCTACACTCAGAAGTCTTGATTTCCCGCTGAGGCTGTAGCTCGGCCAGGAGAATCTGCCCAGGCATGCGTGAAGCCCTGGGTTCAATCCCAAACATGCTATACACTGGACATGGTTCCTCGTGCCTTCAATCCCAGCACTTGGTAAGTAGAGGCAAGAAGACCAGAAAGTCGGGGTCATTGTCAGCTGCGTAGTGACTCTGAGGCCTGTCAGGGCTGTGTGAGGCTCTGTGGCAAGAACTACTATCGCTGGTTCAAACCCTTAGCTTGCTTTTCTGGAAATTGGATCATAAGCACCTCCCCCACCTTACTCTGCCCGCCTTTTGTTGAGTTCAAATGAAACAGTCTGCAAGCTCCTTCTAAAACGACAAAGTGTTATGAAATAAAACGCGTCATAGCTCTGCATGCACTCTTTGCAAGTTCTAGGTATTACTTTCTGTTTCAAATTTAAAATTTGCATATCAAGTATAATCTATAATTACTTCTCTTGTTCCTTTCGTGTTTACAAGAGAATCTAGCATTCTAGAAATGATTCAGGTTTTTTTAAATTAGCGTCATTCTTGCATTAAAAATAACTACTACTTAACATCTTATTTATTCACCATTTCTTTAATTTTTGACTCATCCTTTTATCTGCTCGTTCATTCACTCAGGACAAGTTCTTACTGACTGCCTACAATGAGCAAAACAAGCTAAAGAGTAAGAGATAAATGAATGGATGAAGGCTTGGTTCCCATTCACAAAAATCTTACTTCCTGGGACAAAACAAACACTGACCCAGTTGTGATACAATGTAATTACTGCTAAGGACTTGCATTTGAGAACTGCCACCCATGGGGGCAGGGCAGGCTTCACACGGGGAGGAGATGTTCAAAGCTGAGATCTCAAAAAGAAAGAGTTTTGTGAAGACCACCTACGTAAGGTGGAAAGTATAAAAGATGCCCAGTGTGGTGGATGGTGTGATGGGTTAGAGGCGGGTTGGGAGGAGGGGCTTAAGGGCAGTAGTAGGATATATAGAGGGAGTAGTTAGGTAGTCACCACAGTGACCGATGATGAAGGCCTGCCCTAGGTTCCTGGAGATAAGACCAGCCCAGAGGATTTGAAACTTAAGAGGCAGAACCAAGGTGATTTAGCAATTAGTTAATTGAACACAACAGCTGAGAGCAAAAAGTGCTCAGTTCCACCTCTTACTGGTGATGTGGCCTTGGGCGCAGTGCCTGGCCTTGTGAATTCCCAGCCTTCTCATTTAGAAAATGGGAGGTAATAATAACTAATTCATACAGTTGCCAAGGGCTTAAAAAAAAAAAAAAAAAAAACCGTGCTCATTGTGAAAGCAGGGCCCTGTGCAAATAGATTTGACACAGATACTAACTTACAACCCACTTCCTTCTCAGCTCACACTGAAGGACTCTGCGGAATTATGGAGACTTCAGCCTCCATCTTTGGGTTTGTGGTTCTTCAGGGCAGCACACCTTCTAAAATACATCTCTGGCATTTTCAAAAGAACGTCTAGGCTAGATGGACCGTATTTGGGGGTCTGTGGCAATTTCTATGTTCCTTACCTCTCTGAGAAAAGCAACCTGAACCCATGCTGGGGATCTGGAAGTTTGTGAGTGACGTCTGACAGCAGAGAGGCCCTGCTTTGCTGTTCCACCCTTCAGCAGACACTGTCTGTATGCCACACCTCTGTGACACAAGCAGTGGGACCTTTTGCTCTCCTAAGTGCCTGCATGGCTCTGTCTTTTCTCTACTCCAGGAAAGGACAAATGAGAGCATCTGGAATTGCCCTTTGGCATCTTCAGAAGGTGGTGCTTAGTGCAGGCTGCTGAGATCTTAGATAAAACTTTAACAATCATGTTGTGGCATGCTCTGGTGCTCTGTATTGAGTTAATTGTTTGTCCTCCAAGGTCTTGCCTGTTCTGCAAGCAAACCCTCACCCGGGTAAACTTGCCTCCAAAATTATCCCTGGTTAGCTAAATAAAGTTGCCTACACACCTCTGGGCAGGGCAGAAGAGAGGTAGATGGAGCTTGAAAGAGAGAGGCTTTCAGGAGGAAGGAGGAAGAGAGAAACCAGGAGAAGAAGAAGGAGAAAGGAGGTTGCCATTGGTTAATGAAAAGAAAAATCACGTGGCTGGGAGAAGCCTGCTCTGAGGATCAGTGCTGGAGAGAAAAAGCCTAGATGAAAAGCAGGTGCAAATATTTATGGGAATTATGGATGCAAAGTGACCCAGATAGGAATAATTAAAGCAAGTGACGTGGGATGTGGGGCCGGGAGGTAAAAGGTAGCTTAAGGGGCTAGTCTCTGTCCGGTTCCAGTGTTTAGGTATATTAAGATCTAACAGCTGTCTGTGTCTTTTATTGATATGACAGCAGGTTAAATAATAACCACTGTAATAGGTATATGTATTGCTACTAAATATTAATAATGATTTCTACAACAGCAATGGGTCTCCATGTGGCTTTTCTTCATCCTTGGTGCTTTACTGTCCATCACTGTCCCCTGTCTCTCCTGTCTTCTGCCTCTATGCCTGCTTGAACTTTTTCATCCTCTGTGCTCCTCCTCTTTACTTTCATATCACCTATGTTCTACTAACTCCCCTCCCTTAAGGCATTCTCCTCAATGGTCTTTTTCTGGTCACGTAGCTTCAACACATAGCTTTAGGTTAAACCCGTAAAGACTGAAATCCAGGATTCACACAGGAGAGAGCACATGTGGCCTGGATTTCCTCCATAGAAAGGGATCAGGGTCCTTACCAGTCCATGGTGACCTCCTGGCAATGGATGGAATCTCTGGGAGGAAGGACAGCCATTGCCCCCAGTTGTGTACCAAACGGTTAGCTCATCCGCCTTCGATGAATAGTTTTGAACCAATAGCCACACACATAGCCTGGCTCAGAGTCACAAAGCAAAACAAAAAGCATGAATATGAGAAAGTGGGCCAGAAGGAGGAGGAGGAGGGACAGAGAGGTGGGAAGGAGGTAAGAGAGAGTTGGGGAGCCGGGTGATGATGGTGCCTTTCATCCCAGCAACTTAGGAGGCAGAGACAGAAGGATCTCTATGAGTTCCAGGATAGCCTGGTCTACAGAGCAAGTTCCAGGTTAGACAGAGCTATACAAAGAAACCCTGTTTTAAAACGGGGCGAGAGGTAGAGTAAACACAATGCTCTATGTATGAAATAATCAATGGGCAGACAAGAATCACCGCGCCAGCTCATTTTTCCACATGGCTTCCTCCTGGGTGTCCTGGCTTGATGACATGGTGGCATTAAAGGAAGCAACACTTGAGGAGAGGGGACCATTCTCAAGAACGGAGGAACAGACCTTGGAAAAAGTGGTTGACTAAAGAAGTGTCTGTGTGGAGAGGTGCTGATGGAAAACCCTGCAGTCTACAGAGGCCAAGGTAATTTAGGATGCGAGCGCTTCTGTAGAGTAAATGTTCCCTTCATTTCTGCCTGGCATCTGTTGGGTGTAATTGCTGAGACGGGAGACTTGTGAGTATCTTAAGATACTCCCACATACAAATAATAATCAACGAACTCAAGTGCCTGTGGCCTCCATACCTGATCGGCATTTATGTCTCCCCCTCCCTCCTCCCCCTCTGCCCCCATTCCACCAAAGCAAATCTGAAGGTTTTCCTCAGCAGAACTGTTTCTGTTGCTTGGCAGATGATCTCGGCAGATTGCTCAGATCTTGAGCATCTGGGAACCCCATTAAGTCACACAAAGTGAAGTCATTAATGGAACCTCTGGCTCTGCTTCTCATCCCTTTGCACCCTCCTCTGCGATAGAGCTTGGTCTAGTGCTGTGCATTAATGTGCTGAAACTTTAAGAGGAGTTGAATTCGCCCCCCCCCCCGCCAGGAACTCTCAGTGGAGAGGCACTTGGGGACCCCTGAATGGTGTCTCTGTGGTAGGGAACAGCTGGGACACTTGCCTCTTTCCAGCAAGTTTCTGGGCTGCAGGATGGGGAACCAGAATGAGAGGAGGTGGGGGTGGAAAGAGGGAGCAGTGTTCACTCGGAGCACAGTGCCCAGATGTAACCAGCCTAAGTCTGGGGCGCTACAGTGGGGTGGGTCCTCTAAGGTAGTAGTACGGGGTGAGTCGTATAAGTCCATATTAGAAGCTAAGTGATCAACACTTTCATGAAAAGCCAGGCACAATTCACTCTTAATTGTCTTCTATTTATTAATTGTTGACGTTAAGGCCTGGGCTGTTGGTGTTCTGTTCAGGAAGTTGTCTCCTGTGCCAATGTGTTCCAGGCTCTTCCCCATTTTTTCTTCTAACTGACTTAGTGTCTCTGTTTTTATGTTGAGGTCTTTGATCCACTTGGATTTGAGTTTTGAGTGGGGTCTGACTTTCACAGAAACTCTGGTGCCTCATATTTGACCATGTCCTCTTGATGGGGAGACCTGGTGGCACTCAGAGGAAGGATAACAGGCTACCAAGAAGAGACCTGATACTCTATGAGCATATACAGGGGGAGGAAACCCCCTCAGTCACAGTCATAGGGGAGGGGAGTAAGGGGAAAATGGGAGGGAGGGAGGAATGGGAGGATACAAGGGATGGGACAACCATTGAGATGTAATATGAATAAATCAATAAATTTAAAAAAATTGTCTTCTAATAAGGGCCCAGAGGGCACACGTATGATCTGCAATGCTCAAGGACCCCAAGCTTGCTGTAGATACATGTTTGTTTCTATCCAATGTTCATCTAAGGCAATGAACTTCTTTTTCTAAAAAATTTTTATTTTAATTTTATATGTAGAGGTTTCTTTTTCTGTATGCATGTCTGTGTACCACTTGCATACCACAGAGGCTAGAGGAAGGCATGCATCAAATCCCCTGGAACTGGACTTACAGGTGTTCGTGAGCTACCATACAGGTGCCAGAAATGAGGGCGTTCTGGAAGAGTAGCAGGTACTTTTAACTGCTGAACCACCTTTCCAGCCCCCGAGTTTAGTCTTAACACTAACGATTCACTTTTACCCATGGCTCGTTCATACATGTCAGTATTTTTTTAAAGCACATTGTTGGCAGCAGACATGGAACCAAACGAGCTCTCCCTGGAATGCCAGCATCTAAACCAGATTCAAAGGCAACTGCTGCAACAGGCCCTGGGGTTCAGAGGCCTGCTCATCTCCCCTGCAAGCTGCACCTCCTGAGGGGCCGCTGGGGAAGCATGCAACCCTCTGAAACACAGCTCAAAACGCACCGACACACACCGGTCCTCCTTCTGCTCACCGTGGGGTCGGTCGGTCAGAACTAGCACTTTATAGACAAGAACAGGTTCAGAGATGCTGTGTCTCACATGTGTAAGCTGGTGGTCCTGGGACCTGAATCCAGCTCCGTGCTAAATATCAGCCTTCGTACTCTCTCTCTCCCTTTTTAAAAAATATATTTTATCAATTTATTTATATTACATCTAAATTGTTATCCCATCCCTTGTATCCTTCCATTCCTCCCTCCCTCCCATTTTCCCCTTACTCCCCTCCCCTATGACTGTTCCTGAGGGGGATTACCTCCCCCTGTATATGCTCATAGGGTATCAAGTCTCTTCTTGGTAGCCTGCTGTCCTTCCTCTGAGTGATAATTTCTTAACTTTACCTGTGTACGTCACCTTGCTCACTCCCCAAGGCCACCCTCATGATGGTGAAATGTCAGAGAAAAACCCTTGGAGGAGGAGAAAGGGAGGCTGGCAGATAACACCGTCCTCCAGACAGAGTCTTCCAGGTGCCAAATGACTCACTTTTCATTCTAGAAGTGACAAGGCAACCACGAGTCTCATAAGTTGGGTCCGAGTGAGACATGCGCTCAGTCCCACCTTTAGTGATCAGAATTTCAATGTCTTAATCATTTTTGTCACTGCCTGTGCGTCTAAATATTTAGTCAGGTCTGTGCGGGTAGGTTTGTCTGTTTGATGTGTCACATATATTTATGTATTCTGGTTGTCAGTCAGAAGGGAAACCAAGCCACAGGAAGCAGATGTGATCTGACAGCTGCCAAATGTGGTTCTCACTTCCCCCCAGCACTCCTTGTACCTCTCAAAAACAGGACTGGATCCTGCCTTTGGAGCGTAGGCCCCGGGGATGTCATTCCCCTGAGAGCACGCCATACTCACTTCCAGTGAAATGTCCACACCTTCTTCCCCTCTTCCCCTTAAGTCTGGCTGGAGTCTTGACTCTATGTTCCCAGCCCACATCCACGTTCAAGCCAAGAACTTCACTTCATCTGACCCGTAAACCATGATCAGAAGCGATGGAATGTGTACACCCAGAGTTACATTAATTCTAGCCTAAAATAGTAGTATCGGAAGATTCTATCATGGTGTCCTCAGCTATCACTAAACTCCTAAATAAAATGGCAGAAAGACTCAAATGGTATATACTCGCTTATATGTCCCACAAAAGTCTTCACCTACCAGGAAAGTGGGACAGAGGGGAGGACATCCTATTGGGACTCTAGATGAGAGAAGCATGGGAGAATGGGGAAATAGAAGGATCCAGAGGGTCCTAGAAACCGACAAGAAGAACATTGTGATGGGCAGATCTGAACGCAGGGGTCCTGCACAAACTATGGCACCAGCCAAGGACAATACAGGCAGTAAACTTCAAACCCCTACCCATATCTAGCTAATGGATAGGACATTCTCCACAGTTGAGTGGAGAGTGGGGTCTGACTTTCACACAAACTCTGGTGCCCCATATTTGACCACACCCCCTGGATGGGGAGACCTGGTGGCACTAGAGGAAGGATAGCAGGTTACCAAGAAGAGACTTGATACCCCATGAGCATATACAGGGGGAGGAAGTCCCCCTCAGTCACAGTCATGGGGGAGGGGAGTAAGGGGAAAATGGGAGGGAGGGAAGAATGGGAGGATACAAGGGATGGGATAACCATTGAGATGTAATATGAATAAATTAATAAAATAAAAAATAAAAGCGGAAAAAATAGAGGAAACTGAGTTTTCTTGAGTCTGTCTTCTTTGCTGCCCACTTTACCTCCACCAAGTCCTCCTTGAGAGCATGCTTAAAGATTCTAGCAGGATGGCAGCCACTTTTATGCCCTAACTGAAGAACAGGTCTCCTCTCTTTGGAAAAGGTTGCAGAGTCAGAAAGGGCATCCTTTAGATTTTACTAGTTGGAAACAAAGTTCCACTGATTTCTTCAATTCAGTGTCACAGCCCGGAAGATCTGATGTCCCACTCACATCAATCGGTAAGCTATTTTCTGTATTATTTTAGGATTGCATTTTGAAAAGTGAAGTTAGTGCATTATACTCCGCGTCCTAGACTATACTTTTCTTTCTCTCATGCTTGTATTTCTTTAACATTGTATTGGTCTTTCCACCTGAGATATTTTCTATTTTAGTCAAACATTGTGTTGTTTGGGGAACTTTAGGTTATTTTTTACTCATACTTTATTTTCCATCTCTACTGCAATACACTTCATGCATTTATCTACAATCTAAAAGAGTAACAGTTCTTCCTTATAGGTTCTGTGCTGGCTATGTGGCCGGACTGACCTCAGAGAGACACACTCAACTGGCCGTTTTTAGCTCATGGGAGTCCCGAGCTTGTCTGCACAGCCAGGACTACAGCTCTCTCTGAGATGAGTTTCTGCCTCAAGGAGGCTGGCCTAGGCTTCACACGGTCAGAGCACTGCTTGGCACAAGTGCTTACTAAGAATATGTTTGCTTCATATATCCTGTTGCCAAAATTTTTTTTTTTTTTTTTGCTGCCAAATTTATTGATAGGTTAGAATAAACCACATGATCACATCTTACCATGCCAAAGGCATGTGGCCTTTTGTTTGTTTGTTTGTTTGTTTTAAGGATCTTAGTATATAGAGCAATAACAATAAAAAAAGAAACAGCCTGTCAATTTGAGAGTGGGAGTCATGGAGGACTTGGAAGATGGGGAAAGGAAGAAGTGATATAATTATATTTTAATTAAATTTATTTTAAAACATAGAAATGGGGAAAAAAGAAAAGGGAAAAGTACCTCCTTTCTTTTTTTATTTATTTAGTTTAGTTTATGTGTATGCAGTCTTTCGCCTGCATGTATGTCACCACACCATGTACATGCCTGGTACCTAAGAAAGCCAGAAAAGGACGTGAGATCCCCTGGACCTGGAGTTACAAGGGGCTGTTAGCCCCGCTCCCCGCCCCCCCGTGGGTGCTAGGAATTGATCCTGGGTCCCCTGAAAGTTTTTAATGGCTGAAGCATCTCTCCAGCCCCAGGCACATACATCTAACACATTTGTCACTTACAATGCTTGTCGTTCTGCCATTAATTGGGATCCTGTGGATGGTGGGGTTTGGAGTCGGTGTGAGGGGAAAGACTGCGTCTTGTGACAGGTGTCAGTGTGGGGACCCAGAATCGCAGCTACCACATCTTCTTCTGTCCCTTCTCTCCTTCACTTATGAGGCTCTGTACATAGATGGTAAATCCACTACTGATTTCTTTCATTTTGTTCCTTCCTGATGCCTTTGGAGCCCTCGACCTCATCATGTGTTTACAAATTCAAATTTGTACCTATTCTGTAATTTCTCTCTTCAATTATCTTTTTAAAATGAAACTGTTATTTTTTACTTGCTCTTTAAATTTTTTATTGTATTTATTTAACATTAACAATATCTTATCATCTCTTTTATAGTGTATGTTATGCCTAATTTGATTTTTAAAAGGTATCTTTTCTAATATGGGCAATTAAGTTATTTATCTTTCTTTGTTTGACTGTTTTCTTTATTTCATTCTCCCTCCTAGGTGTCAGCTATATGGCAGGATAACAGGCTCAAGCGGGGAGAAACCTAAACTGAAATATGTGTATTGTTTTCACTGACTTTGAAGAGGATGTGCAAATACCCTAGGGCTGGAACTAGATGATGGATCAGAGCACATGTGACCATCCCAATGGCTGGCTGCTTCTTTATAAGATAGCCCTGTCTTCTTCTTCTTCTTCTTCTTCTTCTTCTTCTTCTTCTTCTTCTTCTTCTTCTTCTTCTTCTTCTCTAAGATTTCTTTCTTTCTTTTTTCTTTCTTTCTTTTTATGTATACAATGCTCTATCTGCATGTACATCTACAGCCCAGAAGAGGGTATCTGATCACATTGTAGATGGTTGTGAGCCACCATGTGGTTGCTGGGAATAGAACTCAGGACCTCTGGATGAGCAGTCAGTGCTCTTAACCTCTGAGCCATCTCTCCAGCCCACAACCCTGCCTTCTTGAGCTAGGTCCCATACTTCTGACCTCGGTACTGGTGAGGGCTTAGCAAATACTACGTTGGCATGTTACAAGTCCCCACACATGTTTGAACACCTGCTGCCTACGTGGCAGCTGTGGAACCTGTAGGAGGCAGGGCCTGTTAGAGGAACTAGGTCATTGGGGTGGGTCTCTGGGGTGTTGTTATCCCTGGCTTCTTCCTGTTGCATTCTTTTCCTCTTGGCCTGACTTCTTTGCTAGGAGCCCCCACAAGCCTTCGTAGTCCCCACCCGCCTGGACCCACTCTGCCTTTGCCTTCCCTGCCAAGATAAACTAACTGCATCTGGCTGAACCAATGAGCCAAAACAAATTGTTCCTGCCTCTTGGTGACAATTGGAGCAGGAAATAAATGATCCATTGGGGCACTTTTCAATGGGCAAAATAATTTTGTACTTTGACTCTCATCTGAAGGGGAACCGGCATCTTATCAACCCTAACTGACCTTTGGAGTCTCGTCTCAGCTGGATCTGTTCAGTTTGCTACCTCTGTGGACTTTTACAGTTGAGGGTAAATTATCAATGAACTTTGATGGGGATGCCTTGATCCCTGGTGGCCTTGACAATGTCCTCTGTTGATGATTTTGGCTTTTTCCCTAATTTTCTATCTGTGTCTCTGCTTAGGCGTGGTGGGGGAGAGCCAAAGAAATTTAAAACAAAACCACAAACAATCAAACAAACAAACAAAACCAACTAAGCCCAAATCATTTTACATTTGTTCGCAAACCCATAAATTGCACAGCACTCGGAGTGAGCCATCGGCCGAGCGCTTCTCGCGGTAAGGATGGGTCACAGAGACTCATGCACGCACTGGGACAAATGCTCCAGCCTGGTGTGGGTGGTGATACAGGATAGGCTGAGCTTGGCGTTAGGGGATGCATAGGAGCTGCTTGAACTCCCGAGGGGCTTTATCACGTTTCCCCTTCCTATGCAGCCTGTGTGTCACTTTATGAACATCTCTTTATCTTTTTTTTTTTTTTTTTTAAGATTTATTTATTATGTATACAGTCCTCATTAAATCACATTATAGATGGTTGTGAGCCACCATGTGGTTGCTGGGAGTTGAACTCAGGACCTCTGGAAGAGCAGTCAGTGCTCTTAACCACTGAGCCATCTCTCCAGCCCTATCTTTCTTTATCTTAGAGAACAGTAGAGGCTCCTTTCCAACTCTCTCTTTGCTTCCGACCTGACCTAGAATGCCTCCTGGCCTTCTCTGAGGAGCCAGACCTTCTATCTACCTGGATAGTGCAGGTCTTTCCTTCCCTCTGCACCCAGGCTTTGCATCAACTAGAACCAATTACATTTACAGATCACTGGCATCCTGGTGTCAGACACTGCCAAGTGTGCTGATTGGCTATTCTCCTAGTTCATCCCACAGGAACCCCCGTGCAGAGGTGCAGAGTTACTGTCCCATCCCAGTTTCCAGAGAAGAAAATAAAACCTTTCCCAGGCAATGTTGTGATCAAGCCTAGGACATGCTAAGGAAGCACTTTTTATTTCTCGCCCAAGAAAATAAAAGCCTGAGGCTTTTAGTACATCCAAGGTGACGGTGTGTCTCCTGAGACCACATCCTCAGTCATTTGCTGCGTGGCCTCTGGAGCTGGCCTCCCTAACATTACTAATGTATATTATTCCATATGTTTTGTCTTTTCTTTCTAGGTACAAAGATGCTCGCCCCTCAACATAAGTTTTTTTGTTTTGTTTTTTTTTAAGTTTTTGCCTGTATTTTATATAAAACTAGCATATATTGCTCCCTTTATTCTTCTGTTCTAGATAAGGATCACTCTGTAGCCCAGGCTGGCCCCTAACTCACACTTCTGCCTCAGCCCCCCAAGTGCTGAGGCTATAGGTATTTGCCCCCTCACCTGCTTTGATTCTTAAGATTTATTTATTTATTATGTATACAATGCACATCAGATCACATTATAGATGGTTGTAAGCCACCATGTGGTTGCTGGGAGTTGAACTCGTGCTTTGATTCTTAAAAGTTCTTAGCTGCAAAACCAGAGGTGGTCCTTAGTGGCTTTGCCTTCCACTTGAAATTTCCTGGTGCCCTTTGCCTTCAGGAAACTCGCTTTATTGCAATTAACTCAGTGCCAGGCGCTCACCAGGTCCTTCCACTCCTCGCTGATGGGAGGGGTGCAACAGAAAAAGGCTCATTTGCAGATGGCTTCTAATAGTTGTCACAAAGGCCTGGGAGGTAAGAGGAAAGATCTACTCTCTACTGTCACTTACTTCTAGGTGACCTTGGGGACCGGTGAGGAGGTTAAAAAATGAACCTAACCTCCTGTCTCTAGCTTCCAGGAAGGCCAGAGGTGTCTGTCACAGTCTTCAGTTCACCTGCTGGGGAGGGAGGGAGGGAGGTTTGGAGGAGAAAGGAGACAACATCTGTCAATTAATTGCTTACTGCTTCTTGCTGAAGCCAGGACAGACAGACAGACAGACAGACAGACAGACAGACAGACAGACACACACACACACACACACACACACACACACGGGGGGGGGGCGGGGGGGAAGAAGGGCAGGGACCCGAGAGCCAGCCCTGTGTTCACCCAGCAGGATGTGGAATATTCAGCTGGGTTCTTTTTATAGTTTCAATCATCTCTGGTAATGAAGATTCTGCAATTAGAGCTCAGCTGGCGGTTGTGTTGGGCATGTGTGCGGCAGGATAGGATCCTGGGTCTGCAGGGGAGCAGGCCCGTCTGTCAGGACGAGTGGAAGACGGCCCTAGGAGCAAGCGATGTGATGCGAGGACAGAGCTATTTTTTGCAGGCCATTTCCTGGCCGCTATCACACCTCGGATGAAGTTCCACTTGGGTATCACAACTTTTACATTTTATTTAAGCCATATCCGTTTGCAATTATCTGTCAAGATGAGGAGGAACGTTATTAACAGAAGGCAACACATCCTTTTCCTTAGGCACCCAAACCATGGGATATGGGATGATTTCATTGGGCCATGATTAGAGTGTGCCTTAATCTGTGAAGAGAGAATTTATTGAAAAATATTCTAAGAGGCTTAGCCTAGTTAAGAAGGTAAAGTGTGGGTCAGTGAGGTGGTTCATTGACACTTGCTGCCAAGCCTGATGACATCAGTTCTGTCACAGGGACCCATGAGATGAAAGGAAAGAATTGGTTTACCCAATTCTCCCCCTATCTCCACATGCTTTCTGCAGCACACACACAAATAAATAAAAACAACAGTAAACTGTTGGTAAACACTTAATCAGAGTGAAAGGCACACTTTTATTGAACACATGCTTTGTGCTAGTCCCTAGCTAATCATTTGCATATTCATGACCCATCTATTCAATCAGCTCAGTGGGCGGCAGCACTTTTATAGGTAAAGAAAGGGGCCTCTAGACGAAGGTCACATAGGTAAGAAGTGGCAGGACCCAACATTGAAGCCAGCCAACTCTGCTTCAACCACTCCTCCGGTGGATCAGGCAATAGGCTGGTCCTAGCTAGCCAACCTCACGTGTTTACAAAACAACCCAGGCTGCCTCCGAGTGGCATCGCTGTTAGCAACTGGCTCTGTCATCGCTGCTTTTTAAAGTATATTTGCAGCAAAGGATGGAGAAGCATCTGTTTCTTGATAAATTATCAAGTGCCTTTCTCATCCCATACTAGTGTGATTCCTGCTCTAAAAAGCTCCCACACTTTGACAACCCAAATTATATGATCAAAACAGAAAAGATATCTGCTCAGATTGACGTTTCCAACCCGGCAAAGCCATCTCAAGAGCTGCATGCTGCCTTTTAAGATCTGTGTCTCCATGCCTTCGATCCCTTCCTCAGCTGTGAACTCTGGGGCCACAAACAAGCTGCAGACCTCTAAGTGTGGGGCAGTAGGAGCTTCATGAGGATGAAAAGAGGAAACAAAACCCACTACCTGGCAGTGCCCTCCTGCTCGGATTTAGCCATCTGTGCTGTACTTCTTAGAGGGATGGGTCACGGGGATAAGCCCACCCATGCCTATGTGGACTAACTCTTGCCTTAGTAGGATTATTGTTCGGCAGATGTACAAGGTACCAGAGTGTGGGGCTGTTGCTGTGTAAACATGACCATACTGGCTAGAGAAGCGTTGTGGAAATGTTTGGAACTTGGACCTTGGGAAAGCTGCTCAGTACTTGGAGGTTAGAAAACTGTTCTGTGGGCGCTTGGAAGGTGATTCAGAGAAGCACACGTGATGGAGGCCTGGCTTGTGACACTTCAGAATTACTGCCAAGACTCTGTCATGTGATGTATTTTCAATTAAGAATTCTTGGAAGTGAGATGTATTGCTGATTAACTGGGACTGAAAAATTAGCTGTAATTGGTGCGAGTCCTAGCATCATGGAGGTTAAAAATCTTCTGAGCAGTGGTGTTTCGTCAAGGCCAGCACAAAAAAAGTGGTGGTGCAGGGCGTCAAGGCTGTGTGTACCTCAGGCTCATAGGCGACCATGGCGAAAGTGCCATGAAGGAGTCAAGACAACAGCTGAGGCTTCACACTGTGTGCAGGGTTGGAGATGCTGAAGAAAGGTCAGGTGAGGCCACTGGTGCAAGTGCAGCCTCGGTAACAGTGAGGACCACCGAAGGATATTGGAGACTCCCGATCCATGCGGTATTTGCAGAGGACAACGGTGCGGGTGAAGGTGGAGGTGGCTTGAGCCTACACAGACAGACTGTATGTGGGAGTTAGCAAGCTCTTGTGACCCCAGAAGAGCAAGAGTAAGTTTTAGACACCTGATGCAGAGGTACTTTTGTTTGTTTCTCTATAAGTCTCACTATGCAGCCTTGGCCTGACTGGAACTTGCCCTGTAGACCAGGCAGGCCTCGAACACACAGAGAGCTGCCTGCCTCTGCCTCCCCAGTTGTTAAGATTAAAGATGCATGCCACCACGGCCAACCCTCAACAGAGTTTTTTACACTGTGGGACTTTGTTCTTGCTTAAGTGTGATTTATTTTATGCCCAGGATTTTCTAGAATAACAGAACTTATAGAATATATATGAAATATATATGAGATTTGTTAGAATCACTTACAGGCTGGAGTCCAGCCAATCCAACAATAGCTGCCTGTGAATGGAAAGTTCAAGAATGCAAGCTGCTCAGTTCAGGAGGTTGGGTGTCTCAGCTGGTCTTTAGCAGATGCTGGAATCCCAAAGAGGTGGGCCCTAATGCTAGTGAAGGAATGGACATGCTAGCAAGGCCAGGGCAAGCAGAAAAAAAACCTGAAAGCTTCCTTCCTTCTTCCACGTCCTTCTATAGGCTTCTAGCAGAAGAAGTGGTTCAGATTAAAAGCGCATGTCTTCCCACATTAAGATCTGGATTAAAGGCATTTCTTCCTAGCTCAAAGATTCAGATTAGAAGTAGATCTTCCTACTTCAAATTAAGAAAAAAAAAATCCTTGCAGATGTACTTTCCATTGTTGGGTTTTAGTTCCAGATGTAGCCAAGCTGACAACCAAGGACCACCGTGACACCTGATCCTGCCCTTTTGGAGTAAGAAAGATGTAACATAAAAGATTTTTGATGTCCATAAAAGATTACAGTTAAGAGATTTGAGACGTTTAAAGCAATGACATCTTTAAAGATTGAGGGGGATCTTTGAAACTGGTTATATTATGAAATAAACAGGAAACTTAAGAGGACAAGCTTATTTTTTAAAAATTTATTAGTTTTAAATACGTATTTATTTTTTCATGTGGAAGTATGTATGCCTGAATGTTATGGTTTTTAAGGTGAAATGTTTGTGTGCCAAGTGGACAAGGGTTGGTTTGAAATTCTTGGTTTTAGTGTCATTTTTTAAATACTTATTTATGTATTTTTATGTGTGTGAGTGCTCTGTCTGCATGTACAGCTGCAGGCCAGAAGAGGGCATCAGGATCACATTATAGATGGTTGTGAGCCACCATGTGGTTGCTGGGAATTGAACTCAGGCCCTCGGGAAGAGCAGACAGTGCTCTTAACCACTGAGCCATCTCTCCAGCCCTTACTGTCAATTTGTTACAAATTAGATTCACCTGTGTATGGACCCCCCCACCAGAAGGATTGTCTTGACTCCATTGGTTGATGTGGTGAGATGCAGGCTGGTGGCAGGCAGCATGGGCTGGTAACAGCACAGATTAAAAGGGCCTGGCAGAGGGGCCACCGATCCGTTTACTCAGCCTTCCCTTTAACTACAGCACTGAAGTACCCCGTTGCTGCTACAGATCCCTTCACTGAAGTCAGAACCAGTGTTTCCAGCTTCCTCCCTGCTCTAAGGACAAGCATCCTCACCTGGCACCAGATTGGCACTACCTAGAGACTCAGCCTTGTGCACTGAACAACTACCAGGCTGTCAGCCTCCCCAGGGTGCAACTGTCACTCTGTCACTGCTCTGATGGCTAAAGTGCCCAGCTTCAAGGACTGAGCGACTACTCGGTTCTCAGCCTCTCAGGTGTGAGACGACAGTTGTCACTATTTTAATGTAAGCTGAGTTAATAAATTCTATGTGTCTAATTTACAAATTACTCAGATCAAATGCACTAGGATCCTAGATTGGGTGTGATAATCAAGTACAAACACACACACACACACACACACACACACACACGCGCGCACACACGCACACGCACACATACACACATTCAGGCATGTATAATCACACACACGCAGGCACACACACACACGCAGACACACACACATGCAGGCACGCACACGCATGCACACAGACACACACACAGGCACACACACACACACGCACGCAGACACACACAGGCACATACACACGCAGACACACACACACACACACACACACACGCAGGCACGCACACGCACCTAACGAACACTATATTGCAGAACCCCATTCTCAGGGCTGATGACGCAGCCACAAAGTGCTCCCCTGGCGTGTGCAGGACCGTGGGCTCAATCCTCAGCTCTGCAATAAATAAACTAAACCAGAGCTGGAGTGATGGTTCAGCACTTAGGAGCAAGAGCTTGCAGAGGTCTGGGAGTTTGAATCTCAGCACCCAGGGCAGGCTGCTCAAAATTGACTCACTCTAGCACTAATTCCGGGAGGTGTGCCTCCATTAATTTGCATGTGTGCCCTCATACACCTCATTAAAAAGAAAGTAAATCTTACTTAAGTGAAACCCTTTCTCCTGGTATCCTAAGCCAATAAATCAACATTCAAATGTGAAGTCCAGGCTGAAGAGAGGGCATGGCAGGTGAGAGTGCTCCTCACTCTTGTAAGGACAGGAATTCGGTTCCCAGAATCCTGAGTGGGTGATGCACAGCTGTCTGTAACTTGTCCAGGGAGTTGGGACACCCTTCTCTGTAGATGTGCACATGCACACATGTGCACACCCAGCACACACATATAAACAATTAAAAATAAACTGAATCTTGGGGGAAAAAAATCTAAACTGTGAAGTTTCATTTATGCTCGTAGTTGTAACAATACAATTTCATGACAGTGCTAGCTACTGCTAATAAGTGTTGGTGTTGTTTCCCTTTGAATATTGGGCCAGAGTGTCAGAAACTCTGGGTATTTTGTATAAGTGTTCCTCTTCCTCTTCCTTCCCCCTCCCTCCCTCCGTCCGTCCCTCCCTCCCTCCCTCTCTCTCTCTCTCTCTCTCTCTCTCTCTCTCTCTCTCTCACACACACACACACACACACACACACACACACACACATACATTCACAGATAAGTAAACAGTGTGGAAAAAAGCCTTAGGCTAAATTTGGGGTTTTGCAGAAAAGCGACTATGTTAAAACAAAAAGAAACACCTAAGTATGTTTCTAAAAGCAACTAACTCAGCCCCCACCCTCCACCAAACAGATCATCAAGAACAAATCTCCCTTGTCTGGTTGCTTTAGTCCCATGGGGGAGTCTTCCCAGCATGTGCCAGTCTTACTATATTCAGTAGACAGGAGATGCCGCCTACAAGCCAATTTTCATTCAAGCAAATCTGTGGCGAAAGAAATCTATATTAGCAGGAATCACCAACCGCATTCCAGGGACAGCTACCACAAGCCGTTGTATATAACCAACTGCTGTTTGGAACATGGCGTGCCAATGCTCGCTGCCATTTGTGTGGGCAATGGAGAAGTGTCTGCCCACAGACAACACGTGATCAATATTGGCATGGGTGATATGCAGAAGTTGGGGCAACATGAATATGTCTCCTGGCTGATAACTAGGGAGAACTTGCTTGAGTTTCAGGCCTGGGCAGGCCATGGCAGTGACTGGCTTGGAATCTGAGCCACACTAGGAAGTCAGAGTGTGAGGGTTGCTCTGGAGAAGACAGTCAAAGAGCAAGAACCAAACCAAACTGTGGGGCAAAGGGTATGGCTGGCAGTGAAAGGCAGAGGACCAGGGGTGCAGCTGCTGGTCCACTCAGCTGTTTTGAAGATGTTAGACAGGTATTTGACCTGGCAGGCGTCTTACCATGAGCACACTTGCCTTACTGATGGTGGCTGATGTTAAAGGGATGGTGGGAACAGCGGCACGGGCAGTGCATTGGACAATATGTACCTTGTAGCTCTCTCTCTCTCTGAAGACAGAGTGGTGCATGACATCACCCTCCCATGGCCACCCTCAGCCCCAGCCATAAGCTAGAGAAAGGCTTTCCTCTGCAGCCTTGGATGGATGATAGAGCAGGTAAAATCACCAGAACCACGTTCAGAAACACAGACCTTGATTGGTAGCTAGGGCTCCAGATCCCCTTGGCAGGCTTATTTCTAAGAGAAAAGGTCCTTTAGAGTTCCTCTGGCTTGGCACTTACCATCCATTTTAGCGCTTCTGGGCTGTATGCATACTTTCTGTTGAGAGTGGCTCACAGAGTGGCTGAGTTATACTGACTTATGTGTGACTCTGCTTCCAGATTTCCTAAAGTGAGAAATTGAGGAAGACGTTACATTAATGACCTTCTTTCTTCCTGGAGGTTCAATCAAATGATAGGAGAGCCATCTGCATGGTAATTATAATACCCTTCCAAGTGAGTCCCCGTGCCTCAGTGGAGGGGAGCATGGAAGTCGTATCTATAATGAAACTCAGAGCCATCACCTCTAAATCACAGGGAGGTTAATTCAGGCTGGGCAGTCACAACCAGAAAGGGCATGATATATAGCAATGGTCATGGGGACAGGCTCACACTGGTCTCAACAGTGGAAGGCAACAGGAAATAAGCTGTCATTTGACACAAGGCTTGGGCTGGCAGCTGCCTCCATCTGGGGCTGCTTGGTAAGTACCATGACCATTCGAAGTTATGAATGGGTATCTTGCCATTTTTTTTCAGTATCAGAGCAGCGTTGAGAGAATATCTTGCATCTGGATAGAAATTTCACCTGTCAATAATAAATCTGATGGACTATAGCTTAGGCAGGAAATAGGATGTAGGGCATCTAGCAGGTAGAAAAGATTCTGGGATGGAGGTAGGTGTGGAAAGATTCAGCCAGCAAGATGTGAGGAAGACAAATGCATGGCACCTGAGCACAGGTAACCAATCACATGGCAAAATGCAGATTAGTACAATGGGTTATTTTAAATGATGAGCTAGTCAGAGAAGAGCCTGGCTATATGGCCTAGGAATGAATATATACATATAAAGCATATTGCACAAAGTTCTTTCCCTAAATCCTCAAATCAAAAGAATTTATTACTAATGAATGCTATTGATGGGTCATACTTTGGAGGAGTTGGAAGAGTGGTCAGGAGATGTACATATCCCTCACCTTTTGGAAGGTCTACCTATAGACCTTCATAGGTGCTTGTTAGTTTATAGGTGATACTTGGCAGGACAGTGTCTGCGGGTGTGGGAGAGTGTGGGCGTTATAGCCTCATGACTAGAGTGACATTCTTCCTGCTCTTTCTGTCCCAGGGGACCATATGAAGTCTTTACTTTCTGAGATGAAATACAGCTTACCCTTTCAAGATTAAATCTTCTTTACTCTTCACGCTCTGATGTTAATCGAAGAGCTATAACCTAAGATCTACCCCCTAACATCAAGATGGACCCGTGGGCTTCCAGATTGTTCCCCAGGAGTCCTCTGCTGTTGCTTTTGCTGAGTTACTCCAGTTCCACCCAAGGCCAACAAACCAGTGAAGCCCTGGTGATCGGTGTTGGGGACGGTAGGCCATATGGCCAATGTTCAGCCATCTTGTCAGAGCCTAGGTTTCTATCTCTCCAGCAGTCTGTTGTTTACCAGAAACCAGCTGACCCTGTCGTGATTCAGCAGTTAGACTAAAGATAAGATTTAGATGGAGCCACCCTGTTGTAGTTTAGCAGTTAGATTAGATAAAGATAGCAAAATATTCGGTGTGGCAGAACGTTGTGACCTGCTTGGAATTCCTCGCATCTTGAGATAGCCTGCAGCTGGGTTGCCATAGCAATATGCTTCCCTGCCCCCTGCCTTATAAAACCTTCCACTTGAAAAATAAAATTTGAGAGCTTGATCAAAGACTTGCTCTTCTTCTTCGTGTGTTGTGTTCTGTCCCTATGCAGGAGAATTCTCCTCCCGAGAGTTAGTCGAACCCCGGCAGGCCAGGTCAGATTGGACTTGTGCTTTGTCCTGCTTGGGTTTTAAAAGCAAAAGCAAGCTTTGATCTTTTTTGTTTACCCCTGACAGAGCTCCAGGACTGACAAGACCTCAGAGCACAGTGTCCTCCTCAGAGCCCCATTGCAATTCTTATCTTGGTTGAGCTCATGTTCTGCGTGGTTTGGGGCAGGACTTATGATGGGTGGTGTCATATGTGAGGTGGGCCTGTGCGGAAGTCTCCACTTACTGAGAGGCACTGAATGACCACAAGTCATTCTGCGTGATCTGAGACACAGCTTTAAGTATTGGTGTGGTGTGACAATGCTGGATTGCACTCTATAGCATTTATTAACCACCTTCCCTCACCCGCCACTGTGTGTGTGTGTGTGTGTGAGTGTGTGTGTGTGTGTGTGTGTGTGTGTGTGTGTGTGTGTGTGTGTGTGTGTGATTGGCATACCCATTTCCACCTCTTTTCCTGAGATTTGCTTTTGTGGTGGTTTGAATGAAAATGGCTCCCATGGGCTCATAGGGAGTGATGCCATTTGAAAAGATTAGGAGGTGTGGCCTTGTTGGAGGAAGTATGCCACTAGGAGTGGGCTTCAATGTTTTAGGAGCTCAAGCCAGGCCTAGTGTCTCTCTCTTCTTGCTGCTTGAAAATCCAGATGTAGAGCTCTCAGTTACCTCTCCAGCCCTATGTCTGCTTGTATGCCACCATGCTTCCTGCCGTGACAAACCTCTGTACCAGAAGCCAGCTTCTACTAAATGTTTTCTGTTATGAGCATTGTCATTGTCATGATGTCTCTTCATAGCAATAGAACACCAACTAAGACATGTCCCCCTAAAACCTGCTATGTGATATATGACTTTCCTGTGGCTGAGATAACAAACGACCATATATTTGGTGCCATGAAGCAGCAATAATTTATACTTGCTATTCAAGAAGCCAATTGTATGAAATATGGACCACTGGGCCAAAATCAAGTTGTCAGCATGGATTCAGTCTCTCCAGAAGCTCTTAGGAAGATTCCAGACTCTATCCTGGCATGGTTTGGTTTCTCTTGCTGTGGTAAAATGTGGATGAAAAGCAACATGGGGGAGGAAAGGGTTTATTTGGCTTACATTTCCTCATCACATCTCTGTTGTGGAGGGATGTCAAGTCAGGACAGGAGCTCAAAGCCCGAACCTGGAGGCAGGAATGCAGGAGAGACCATGGATGAGTGCTGCTTACCTGCCCAGGACCACCTGTCTAAGACTGACACTGCCCACAGTAGGCTGAGCCCTCCTATATCAACTAAAAATCAAGAAAATGGCCCCCAGTTGACAACTGAAGTTAACTAGGACATAACCCTTTTATCTAGCGGCTTCTCATGGCTACTGGAAATCCTTGGCTTGGGACCACCATTGCCCATGCTTGGAGGTGAGCATCTTCAGTATTTCTCTGCTGCATCTTCATGCTCTTCTCTCCTCTGTGTGTGTGTGTTTCCTCCTCTCCTGCCTCTCCATCATGAGGATACATGTGATTGCGTTCGGGCTCTACCCAGATAATCCAGAACGATCTCTTCATTTCATGATCATTAGTTTAACAGCAACTCCAAAGGCCTTAGTCTAAGTAAGACAACACTCCAGGTTCTGAAGATTAGGCTCTGATCGCTTTGGGAAATGCTATTCATTCTATTAAAAATGCTTCTTTGACGTGCATATTTCTTATGATATTATTCATGCATAATAGTTTTTAAGAATTTTTTAATTGAATCTGACCTTCCATGGAATGGTCCCCAGATCTCCAAAAGATCTGGCTGCGTAAATTAATTCAACAGGTGTTTCACATCAGATTCACAACCAGACGCAAACCAGTCACTTCATGTAGGCTCTTTCTAAATTGTCACTCTAGATTTCCCCACCCCCTAGAGCCCAGGGAAGGAGAACCATACAGGAAATGAGGCAACAGACAAGTAGGGCAAGCAATCAGGCCTGCTTTCTTCTACCAGGAAGGTAGGAAGGTAGAGGATGAGAGCAAAGCCTTAGGGAAATAAACTAGAGCAACGTTCGCATTCCCCCTGCACAGACACAGGAGCGTCTGGTCACAACAGCCCTGTGGGACAGTATGTGACTTAAACCAGCTCCTGGACAAGCAGGCTACTCCTCCAGGGCCAATTGTGAATGTCAGTGTCTCCATACAGTCTACCACAGCTTCCGGACCTTCCAGCTTTCCTGTACAATTGCTGTTTCAACTCAGCAAAACAGACCTCAGTCTCCCTTAGCAGGAGGAATTGGTTTTCCAGAATCTGAAGGTTGGGGTGGAAGAAAGAAATCATGTAGATTCAGAAGATTAAGCCGAACAAAACCTCCGAGTTGCTGATAACGGGGTCCAGGAAGATTATCAGGAAGAGGAGAACAGAATGACATCCGCTGAAGACACCGTGTTTCATGAACAAAGCCAGCCATTCAGACTGGGGGGACAAAGGCTTAAGCTGCCAAGCCGGGAGGACTATTGTCTGCTCTTCACTGCCAAGTGTAATTACCTTCTGTGCTGAAAAGACTCTCAAGTAGTGCTTTCTCCACCTTCCAAGAGGAAGGAAGATCTTTTCTTCCTTGTCACACACCGTGGCTCCTGCAGGCTCCAGAGCACAGACTGAGAAGTCTCCAGTCCTGTTTACCAAGGAGGGGGTGGAAGGTGGCTGACCAATACTCCCCTAGGGCTCCAGGTTGCTTTCAAACCATCACTGCTGTACACTCTTGAATTCAGGCTGTATAATTCTCTGCACTAACCTTCTATCAGTGCCATCAAAACATAAAATTCTTCCTTGCTCACAAAACTCTGCCATCTTAGATGGTGTTCCTATGGACCACCTGTATTAGAGGTCATGACACCATTGGTTCTATTCTCATCAAAGCCGCCTATAATTTAGTTATTAAATCCATAGAACTTTCTCAGTCTCTACCCTCCTTTCTGTATCTCTGGCATTTGACCTTGCTGGCCATCCGACTCATGAAAAATATCTTTACCAGCTTTCTAGTACATTCTTCATCTCCTGCAGTGCTTGTTTTTCATCTTACTCAAGAGCTTCCTTTCTGTAAATCTTGCTGATTGATCCCTTAAAGTTCTCTCCTGCAAGTTTTCTCTGGCCTGTGGATCATCTCATCCGCTTCTGTGATTTCAGCTGCTGTCGTATCAAGACACTGGCGATTCCCAAATATTCAATCCCAGCCCCCCTCCCCAGTCTCCCGGCCTTTTCCTACAGATGTGTGTTGCACATTCCCACCGGTGCATTCTTCCAAGAACCTCCATTTTATGAAGGAGAGATAAACCTGTTTTTTAAGATTCCAAGTGTGGAATTGGAAAGGTCTCATGAGAGAACAGGTGAGATTAATTCACTAAAATACCAACCACCTCGTGCAGGAGCTTAATTGGTGCCAGCTAAAAAGATCCCATGAACAGTCTCTGGGAGGAGATATATAAATGAGCCCAGAACTGGAGGCGGGGGTTTTTGGAGACTTGAGATAGATTTGGCTGTTCATCGCTGCACTTCAAGACACCCCTAGAGAGGACCGCTCGAGGGAAGGCTTTGGGGCTCCGACTCCTGCTGAGGTTCTGGGTTCTGGTTATCCCAGGTTCCAGCAGAAGAAATCCTGTGGCTCACGGCCGGAGATTCGTTCCTTGCAACTGATGTCCTTAAGGTTTTGTTATTGTGTCCATTAATCCTCATTTCCTATTGTTTTGGTTAGTCGGGTTGTAAGTGACGTATGCTCGATCACTAAGTTGTTAATAAAATACATTGGTTTAAAAAAATTGAGCCTACAGGTGGTGCCCAATGTGGGGCCTGAACCCACGACCCTGAGATTAAGAGTCTCATGCTCTACCGACTGAGCTAACCAGGCCAAATGGGTGTTAAGGCCATTCTCCAGTTGCTCATGAAGAGTCTGAATCTTGCCCTGTAGCTGTTGCACCTCTTTCACGTGGTCCCGGTAGCTGGCCTGCATGCTGCAATCTCCTGTTCCCGGGCTACCAGCTGCTTCTTCAATTTTAACCTAGTAAAACTGACTTGCTACCATTCCAAGTGAGATCCAGTCTTGTGCTTTTGTCATTTTTTATTGATTTACATGTGTATCATATATTTTATATACACAGTGCTATTGAACCCTTTAATTAACACGCTGATTGTGCATATAAATTCTTTATTGTTATTACTGGTGCAATTATGAACAGCCGATGTCCTCATTGCTATTGAGATAATTTGTATTGAAATGTAAAATACAAAGTCACAAATACTAGCTGCACAGACGAAAGAATTATTATCATCCCCATCCAGACCCAGAGCACCTACCAGCCTCCCGAATGCCTTGCCTATCTTGCATGCTTTTCCCTGCCTTCCTTCCCTCACTTAATTGGTGAGCTTTGTCTGTTTTCCAATTTTATAAAAACAGCACAGTAGAATACACATTGTTTCACTTAATGTTTGTGTGCTTTGTCCAGTAACTCCACCTTTATTACTTCATCTGTTTCCATTTTGAAGTAGAAGTCCGCTTTGCAAATGTAACTTATGACCAATTAGACTCTGACTAGTTTGGAAATGTCAGATGCTGCTTGAATATTCTGGTGCATATCCTTTGGTCCATACACCTCTTCAAGTGTCTGCCTTGTGTCTGTCGTTTTAAACGCTTAAGTGACTCATTAAGCCTGTGAACCACACATGCATATTAGATAGCAAAAGAAAAAAAATTTAAAGAGCTCTTGATAGGTTGCAGTAATTAGCTAAAAAAACGAATGTAGCTAAATTTAACAATGGCAGACGAAATCTTTTCCACTTCGCTTTTACAAAACTATTATTGCGCATGCGCATGATATCTGTCAGTTAAAATGGAAAAGGCCGAACATCCAATGGTACAGGAGAGGTTATCTTGAATAGGAATCACTTAATCTCTAAGTCCATTTGGGACAGTTTTCCAGTCTTATAGATGCTAGTGCAGAGCTCAGCTGGCAGCGACAGGTCCCTGGCTGCTGATGCTGAGGAGGCTGGGAAGGGCTGTATGAGTGTGACACAGAGACAGACACTAATATCTTATCATGGGGAAGTGTGCGGAGCACACTATAGATGGGAACATTTGTCTGGGTCAGCACCACACCTCGTGGCGGCCCCGGCAGAAGATGGAGAGGCCTGAATGGCATGTTCCAAAGGCCTGGAGGTGACTGTGCAGGGCCGTGCAGGTCCTTTCTAGGCCGGCACCTCCTGTGGGGGCAGCTGTAGGAGCAAGTCACGGGCCCAGCAAAGAAGCAAGGGCAGACTAGATGCGGGGACCACGGAGATGGAGGCTCCTGCAGCTGGCACTCCACACAATGCCGGAAGTCTTCCCTCCTGTGATCCCCTGGGCTTCTGGGACACTGTTTAGCCACAATGATCTCAACCTAGGAACTTAACGTTTGCAGTGTGGGCTAGTTCATTTTTTTTATCATCGCCTCGACACAACCTCAAGTCACCTGGGAAGAGGGTACCTCAATTGAGGAGCTCTTCTGATTAGATTTGCCGGGAAGCGATTGTCTTAGTTGATGATTGAGGTAGAAGGGTCCAGCACACTGTGGGTGGAGCTACCCCTAGGCAGGTTGGTCTGGACTGTACACGGAAGCTAGCCAAGCATGAACCTGGCGAGCAGGTCAGTAAGCACGGTGAGCAGCGCTCCTCCAGGGTCGCCGCTTCAGTTCCTGCCCCGACTTCCCTCAGCGATGGATTGTGACCTGCGGGTTGTAAGGTGAAACAATCTCTTTCTTCCTCAAGAAGCTTTTAGCTAGAGTGTTTTATCCCGGCAACAGTAGGAGACTAGCAAACTACATATTCTTCTAACGAAGTTTGTTTTTTCACAACTTATGCCCATGTGTAATGCCTATCAAAGTACCACTTGCCCCGTTTAGCAGAAAGTTGCAGCCAGTCTTGTTTTACATGAGTGATCATCTTTCAACAGATGGCCTTCAATTCTTCCTCTCTTCCAGGGCTCTGCAACTTTGTAAAAAAAAGTTTTAATATTTATTTTTAATAATTTTTAAATTATGGGCATATATATGGGTATGGGAAACCAGAGTTACAGGTGGTGGCGAGCCACCTTAGGTAAGTCCTGAGACCAGAGTTCCAGTCCTCTGCGAGCGCAGCATTCACTTTTAACGACCAAGCATCTTTCTAGCTCTGGGCTGTGTAACTTTGAGCTTAAGGAGCCCTATTCTTGTTGTTGTTGTTGTCGCTGTCGTCGTCGTTGTTGTTGCATGAGCTCCCATCTCTGTGTGGACTATGGGGTATGAATGAAATACAGCAGGATACAAAAAGATTTTTTTGAGTAAGTATATGATCTAGAAACTTTAGAACAAAGTCTGCATAGCCTGCTAGTGTCCAGAAATGACACAACAGTATCCGAAGCTCCTCCCAGAGCTTAATCACAGTTTCCTGGAAAGGCAGATGTTCTCTTGGGTTTTATAGCATTAATTCCTTGCTCTTCTTCATAGTGTTAGTTCAAAAATTACTTAATTTAGCTGGGCGCTGTGGCGCACACCTGTAATCCCAGCACTCGGGAGGCAGAGGCAGGTGGATCTCTCTGAGTTCAAGGCCAGCCTGGTCTACAAAGCGAGTCCAGGACAGCCAAGGCTACGCAGAGGAACCCTGTCTCAAAAAAGCCAAAATCAAAAATTCCTGCTTAATCTGACTTCTGACGTTTGCATATAAATTATAAGAAAATATCCTGTATTATTTTTTTATAAAGATTTTTATTTTATGTGCATGGTGTTTTTGCCTGCCTGTATGTATATGTACCACATGTGTGGCGGGTACTTGCAGAAGCCAGAAGAGGGCATCAGATCCCCTGGAATTCAAATTACAGACATCTGTAAAGCCACCCTGTAGTTGCTAGGAATTGATCCCAGATCCTCTGAAAGAGCAGCCAATGTTCTTAACTACTGAGCAACATCACCAGTCCTTCCCTCCACACTTTAGAAAGACGATGTTGATGATGATGGTGGTGATGATGATAATGATGCTGATTATTGATGATGATGACTGATGATGATTAATAATGGTGATGATGATGATGATGATGATGGTGGTGATGATGATAATGATGCTGATTTTTGATGATGATGACTGATGATGATTAATAATGGTGATGATGATGATGATGATGATGATGGTGGTGATGATGATAATGATGCTGATTATTGATGATGATGACTGATGATGATTAATAATGGTGATGATGATGATGATGATGATGATGGTGGTGATGATGATGATAATGATGCTGATTTTTGATGATGATGACTAATGATGATTAATAATGGTGATGATGATGATGATGATGATGATGATGGTGGTGATGATGATAATGATGCTGATTTTTGATGATGATGACTGATGATGATTAATAATGGTGATGATGATGATGATGATGATGATGATGATGATGATGGTATGATGATGATGATGATGATGGTGGTGGTGGTGATGATGATAATGATGCTGATTATTGATGATGATGACTGATGATGATTAATAATGGTGATGATGATGATGATGATGATGGTGGTGATGATGATAATGATGCTGATTATTGATGATGATGACTGATGATGATTAATAATGATGATGATGATGATGATGATGATGATGATGGTGGTGATGATGATAATGATGCTGATTATTGATGATGATGACTGATGATGATTAATAATGGTGATGATGATGATGGTGATGATGGTGGTGATGATGATAATGATGCTGATTATTGATGATGATGACTGATGATGATTAATAATGGTGATGATGATGATGATGGTGATGATGGTATGATGATGGTGGTGGTGATGATGACGATTAATGATGATGAGTTCGAAACAAGGTCTTCGTATGTAACCCATATTTGGCCTGGAATTTGCTACATAGACCAGGCCAGCCTGGAACTCACCAGAGATCCACCTGCGTCTGCATTCTGAATGCTGGGATTAAGGCATGTATGACCATACCCAGTTTGGATTTATTTTGTTTTTCCTTATGTGCATGTGTGTCTGTGTGAATGCCTGCCACTTGAGTGTGAGTGCCCATCAAAGATATCAGAAGAAGGTGTTGGATCCTCTTGAGCTAGACTTATAGAAGGTTTTGAGCTGCTGGGAACTGAAGCCAGGTCCTCTGGTGGTTGTGGTGGCATGGTACACACTAGTAGGATATACTGAAGACTTGGAGGCAGGAGGCTAGGGAGTTACATTTTTAAAAATAAGCATTTGACTATAGTATTTAAGAGATGTTTCTTGGTTCAAATTTTGTAAAGCTAGTTGACTATGTTAGCTACTGGGAACTTGGCTATTTGGCTTCTCTCCCTGCATTTGTAATAGCTAGGAACTGATTTTAAAGTGTTTTATTTTTCTTTGTTTATTTGTTTTTAATCAACACATTATCTATTTGCATATATATATACAGACATATATATGTATATAGTGTGACCTTTCAGTGTGTGTGAATAATATAGATTACTTACAGCAAAGTAATTAGCGCCCCCCCCTCTCTGTGTGTGTGTTTGTGTGTGTCTATCTCTGTCTCTGTTTCTGTCTCTCCATCTCTCCTGTCTCTCTGTCTCTCTCTCTTGAGTTTGGAGTGTTCAGAATCCTCTCCACTCACAAATTGCCATCCATCAGGGCGGTCTTACTGCTGTAGGACATTAGACGTCATCCCTTCTATTCGCTGAGCTCTGCAACTATCAGCCATCTGTGCTTTCGACCCCAGACTCTGGGGAATTGTTAAAACTTTATCACCATTGTACATTACATTTCTATAACACCAAGTTTCCTCCTGTTCTCATAGGAGAACTCAGCTGTTCTCTCTCTCTCTCTCTCTCTCTCTCTCTCTCTCTCTCTCTCTCTCTCTATCTATCTCTCTCCTGAGACAAGGTTTCTCTGTGTAGCCTTGGCCATCCTGGACTCGCTTTGTAGACGAGGCTGGCCTTCAACTCACAGCGATCTGCCTGCCTCTGCCTCCCGAGTGCTGGGATTAAAGGTGTGCGTCACCAGGCCTGGCTTCAAGTTGTTCTTTTAAAAGATTGATTTTTATTTGTTTAATTAAGTGTCTTTGTGGAGGGATGTGCACATGAGTATGGTACCCACCAAATCCAGAGGAGAGTGCTGGATCCTGTGGAGCAGAGGTTCTCAGCCTGTGCTGAGTCAGGACCTGTTTTGGCTTCAAACAACCTTTTCATAGGGGTTGTCTAAAACCATACAAAAATGCAGCTACTTACATTAAGATTCGTAACACTAGCAAACTTAGAGTTATGTAGAGGCAATGAAATAATTTTGTGGTTGGGGTCACAACATGAGGAAATATATTAAAGGATCCCAGCATTAGCAAGGTTGAGAACTACTGCTCTGGAGCAAGAGTTACAAGTAGCGTGAGCCACCCAATCGAGGTCCTGAGAATCAGACTTAGAGAGGTCATGAAGACTCGATATATGCTCTTAACCTCTGAGACATTTTTTCCAAGCTCAATATAGTGTTTTTAAATTAGGATTTCCTTTATTTTATGGCCAAGTATTATTTCATTGTATATAGTCACCACATTTTCTTTTTATCCCTATATCTGCTGATACACTTAAGTTGATGAAAGGGATCATTTTGAGGCTAATCAGGATGGAATTCTCTCAAAGCCTTAGAAAGCAAGGTGACTAATAAAGTAAGAAGTAAATGAGCTTAAGAATCTTCTCCTAAAAAAAAAAAAAGAAAAGAAAAGAAAAGAAATTTCTCCTAGATCAGCCAGGACAGTGGTTCTCAAGACGTGTAGTGCAGCCTTGTTGGGGTTCAAATATCAGATATCCTACATGCCCGAAATTTACATTGCAATTCATAACAGTAGCAAAATTACAGTTATGAAGTAACAAAGAAATTATTTTATGCCTGGGGTCACCACAACATGAGGAAATGCATTAAAAGGTCTCAGAGTTAGGACGACTGAGACTCACTGAGCTAGGAGGAAAGGGAGTCAGCGTTTGAACTTAACGCAGTTTGACTTCAAAACCCACACTTTATCCACCACGCGTCTCCAACAAGTAAGGGCAAACAGGGTCTCCGCTGACCCTGGCGGTAAGAGGATTCTTTTCTTGTGAGGAAGATGGGATGCTCTGAGCCCGTGGCCTCATGGGATAGTAGAAACCGTCGGCAGCAGAACTTGAAGCTGCCTTGGCAGGAAGAAGCAGAGGTATAAAGGCGAGGGTCTTAGAGGTCCCTTCCTTAGCCCGCAGCCCTCTGGCTTTGTATATGCTTTCCAATAAATATTCTCCATGTTCTAGTCTGCCTAGGCTAGGTCAAACTGAGTCGCCCTTCCCCACCCTCCCCTTACCCCCCCCCCCACTTGGGATGGAACCCAGGGCGCAGAATGTATACCACTGAGCCATCACCTCTTTTCCTAAGCGGGATTCCTTGACACTTGTCAGAATAGTCTTCGCTGATAGGGAAGATGGTGATGTCTCCCAAAGATTCCAGCATTTATGAGGAGCACCAAGTCTGGAGTTTAGCATAGACTGCATTTTCCTGGCCATGTTTGATGTGTGTATGAGCGAGGATGGTGACTGTTAGGATAAGGCCATGGTGACCTTAAATGAGCAAGTCAGATCATCCTTTGTCAAATACTACAGCACCTTAGGAACGTCTTTCTGGAAAACCAGATGCCCTGCACCTCCTCTTCTAAACTAAGCTGCTTGCTTTTGTTGTTGTCTCTTTTTGTCTGTTTGTTTGTTTTTACTGGCTGACCCAGTATGTCAAAGTGTAGGTGCCTTGCTCATGAATCCTGGACTCCCACAAATACATACAAGTGTTACGCTTGTATGTATGTATACAAAAAAATTCTTTGGAATTTTTTTGCAAGTCAGCACCAGCAAAACCTCCTGAAGTTACAAATGCAAGGCTCAGCTCCCAAGTGCCCACCCGTTTGCCTTACCTTGCCCTCAGTGCCTTTAATCCACAGACTAGCACGGGCCATGCTTTGCTCTTACACTAAATGTCTCCAAAATGCCCCCCACAGTTTCCAACAGAGCACCACTGAAGCCTACCCAGCCTCTTGGTATGCTGTCAGACTCCTTTCTGACGCCCCGGAAATCACTTCTTTTCCAAATATCATCCCAATTGCTTTTTCTCGTCTTATTCTTCTTAAGGTTAGAATACAAAGTACCGGGTTTAACTGCACCATTTTCCTGCATGCACACCATTATACATAGCTCTAATCCATCTGCTTCCTGTCCTCCCTCACCTGTGCCCCTCCCCTGCCTTGCTGGCCCCTCCCCCACACCCCATAACACTTCTGCTTTCATGTCGCCCCTCCCCAACTCCTTAAAATTGCTTCCTTTTCTCAAATGGCTTCCTTTAAACCTTCATTATCTACACACACACACACACACACACACACACACACACACACACACACACACAGAGCACAGCACAGTGAGTAGATTGGTGTAACTATAAAGTGAGAATATGAGAGAAAATGGTATTTGTCTTTCTGAGTATGACTTATTTTGCTCAATATAATGATGTCAGCTACATCCTTTCCCCCACATGTGTCAGGAGTTCATTTTTCTTCACAATTGAGTGCTGCTCCGTTGTTTATATGGGCCACACTTTCTTTGTGGCTCTCAGTCGCAGTTCCCTCAGCCACAAGAGGCTGAACCCTAGGAAACTTTAGGGCGGTGGTTCTCAACCTTCCTAACGCTGTGACCCTTTAATACAATTCCTCATATTGTGGTGACCCCCAACCATAAAATTATTTCGTTGCTACTTCATAACTGTAATTTCACATCTGTTATGAATCATAATGTAAAGAAATGTCTTATAATTGATCCCCAAAGGGGCTGCGACCCACAGGTTGAGAAACACTGCTTTAGGGCCCTTAAAGCCCTTTCCAACTCTAAATATGTGATTAAAATTAAATCTGTTATCGGCTGGAAAGGCAGGGTGGTCATTCGATTCCTTCGGGCTACTGTCACCTCTAATGTGATCGTTCTTTGTGAGGTCACCGCCCAGTGTCTACAGTCACATTGCTCCCTGGAGTGTTTTGCAGTGTGGCATCTTAGCCCACGGGATGCTACTGCAAACAGAGCTCACTGATCCAGAACTTCAGGCTCTAACGCCCTAGAAATTTGCAGTGCTATTTTAAAACCCTCAGTACTTTTTTTTTTATAAAGTAACTTTCTTCACCCTGTGATTTTACAAATGTGTATTTAAACCACACAACCCTTTTGGCAAAACTACATTTTAAGGATACATCTGGGACAGGCTGGGGTAACAATTTCCCTTCGGTTTGAGTGGCAAACAGATGTCATGATGGTCCTGGTGTGAACAGACTGAAAACATGGTGGTGCTAGCTTATTTACCCCACTTCTTGGTGTCACTTTCCTCCGAACTGAAAAGTGATTGTGTTAATTTTCACCCCTATGCTGTCAACAGCTATAAAAGATTCCTTTTGGTTGACCAGAAGAGGGAAGCAGAGGACCTGCGACGGCACCGGAAATCCCCAAGTGATTTGGGAATAAACACAGGAACAGAGTCTGGTGGCTCTTCCTGGAAAGATTGTCTTTTGACTGGATGATCCACACACAGTTCAAATGTCACCTCAGGAACCAGCCCCTCACAGTCAGAAGCCATCTCCTCAGACCACTGTGCATGTGCCAGCTTCAGGAGGAAATGGGAGCAGCAGGGGGATTAAGAAAGGGCTGACAGGACAAAGGGTGAAGGCAGGTTAAAAGGCAACAGACCTACAGAGGCAGCTCCCTGAGCGGAGGCCTCAGCTCCCAGGGCTGCGGATTACAGTTGTGCACAAACGCAGTCGTCGTAAATTGATCTTCAGGGGAGACACTGCCTCTTTGGGATTACATATATTCATCTCTCATTCAGAGACTGCAGTTAGCGAATGTCAGGTACAGCACCTGTATTCAGTTTCAACCTCTTCCTGCTCCCTTAAAAAAGATTTCATAGAGATTCATGCTGTGTGCGTGAGTGCGTGTGTGCGTGCATGCGTGCGTGTGCGTGCGTGGTGTGTGTGTGTGTGTGTGTGTGTGTGTTTGAATGTGTGGTTGTGAGTGTGTGTGCTTTGTGTATGTTTGTGTGTGTGCATGCATGTGTGCATTAGTGTGAGTGTGCACATACATGTATGTGATTGTGTGTGCTCATGTGTGTGTACCTATGAGTGTGGAGGTCAGAAGACAGTGTTGACTAAGGTTACAGATATTTCTGCAGGACACTTAGCTTGTTCATGGCTACTGGGATCTAAACTCTGGTCCTTTAATAAGTGCTTTTTAACCACTGAGCCATCTCTCCAAGCCCCCATCCTATTCCTTTTATTTATAAACAATCTCTCTCCCTCCCTCCCTCTCTCCCTCCCTCCCTCCCTCTCTCTGTCTCTCTCTCTCTCTCTCTCTCACACACACACACACACACAGTAACAACCACACTAGACCCAAACCATACTAAATCAGGCCTTAGCCCTGAACCTGCCTAGAGGAGCTTTAGCTGTTGGAATGACCTGCTGGCCGCCCCGGGGATTTGCTGGCTTGCTATGCTCACAGCACTGGGCTGCATTTTCTACACTCCAGCAGAATGTAGGCTCCAGGGCTGGATTTCTATCAGGGGAGCTTTTCTTCTGATCAGACTAGTTTGCAGATTCACAATTTCCTTTAACCTTTCTGCACCAAGAATGTGTGGTCCTTGTGCCTAGTTGACTGGGGCACCTGTCAAGGTCCTAACTCTATGGTCCTAACCTTCGCTATAGCCTCCCAAGTTTATGGAGCTCCCAAACTATGTGTGTCTTACCTCCTAAAAGACAGAAGATGCTGAGTTTTAGCCATAGAGCCACTGTCAGGTCTGATACCGCCACCCCAGAGTCTTCCTCATTTCCAAAATAGATCCTGTTTCTTCCTTTGGAATCTAGCTATTCTTCTCATTTTTTGGTATTAAATATCATCCCCCACTTTTTCATGTTGAATGCAGCCAGTGAATTTATTTATTTTTCCAAGTTGACAGAGTAACTCAAGTAGAAGAAATTGTATTGCTCTGGTTTGGTTTTGCAAATCCAGAAGGCCTTGGGCATGCCAGGCAAACACTGAACCGCATCCCCAGCCCAAAGTTTTAAATATTTTTAAAAGATTATTCTTCATCCATAGAGATTGTAAGCAAAGTCTTACCCACTGGGAGGAAATGATGTGTCACGTTATGTAATATTAACAATTTTTTCCAGTTCTATTATTTTGCACACTGGAAATAAACACTTCGTAGTTATGAAGCATGATGCATTGAATGCAAAGTCAGTTTAATTGGTTTGTGATTCCAGATGAACAAATAAGATTACTTTAAATTTTGATACACGATATGCTTTTACTTTCTTCCTTTCTTCCTTGCTTCCTTCCTTCCTTCCTTCTGTCCTTCTTTTTACACATACACACAGGCAAAGCACTCATATACATAAAAATAAAAGAAACAAATCTTTGAAGAAGCTTAAATCTCAGGCACGGTGTTCAGCCTGCTTGTTCTTATTGTCTTCATCAGTGCCTCATTGCTAGCTTCATGTTTTCACTCTCCTTTTCACAAATCTCTCATCTCTGTTCTAACCTCTTAAATGGAGGGTTCAAGTTTTTTCTTTAATAAGTTAGAAAATGCAATTTCCTATCAAGTTTTTGCATTTGCTGAACTCAGACGCACATGGAAGATTGCTCTCTGCTGGGCTGTGCTCTCTCTCCATAGAGTCCTCAGAGGGGAAGTCTCCTTGGTGCGTAGAGCTCCATGTAAGTGCATCGCAGAGGCCTCTCCAGCCAGTAGAATGCTGTCTCCCCTTCACTCCACCACCTCATCCTGCTTAATTTTCACTATGTGTGGCCAACAGCATAGAGTGTCTGAAAATGGTCTCCTCTTTATTATCTTTGAAGTAGACTACGTCTGCGACCTTCATTTTATTTTGACATAATGAGTGTTTGGGAGTTTGCCCTCTACCTGGAAGTGAGCGGTTTATGCACTTGTTTAATTTCCAGTTTTATTACTTTGTGAGATGAGAAAATGGCTCAAATAAATTTTTATGATTTGAAACTTATTGGGTTTATTTTTCTGTCCTATTTATGATTTTTTTTGTAGATGTTCTGCCAAAGCTTAAAGTGATGGCATACTTTCTTTTTATAATGAAAAAAAAATTCTGTGATTTAGGTTTTCTGCTTCTTGATGATTTTTATTTTGCTGTTTATTTTGTTTAAGCTGTCAAAGGTTGAGATATATGCTTTTAAAATCTCCCATAAATACTGTGTTTCAAGCATTTTTTTTTCTGGTCTTTCCAAAATATTTTTATTACTGTCACATAGAGGCTTCCAGCTGTTAGATATTTATTATAGATTGTAACTCTGTTCAGTATAAAATGTTTTTCTTTGGCTCATTTCAAGTTTTTTTTTTTTTTTTTTTTTTTTTTTGTCATGAATTCTATCCATCTGAAGTAAATCAGCACACTCTCTGTGTTGTCTGAAAAGACAATCTAAGAATCGCTGACCCAGGGCTCTAATAGTTTCAGGACCTTTTCCTGATTGCAGAAGAGGAGAAAAACGATACCTCAAAGGCCAGTTCAACATGAAGGGGACAAAGAAGAGCAGGCTTGTGAACCCCCGACCCCCAAGGGGTGAGGAAATGCCAACTCCACTGGAGCCAGAAAGCACACACCTGCCCACCAGCTTAGAACTGTCCTGGCATTGACATTTTCTCCATTGTGGCTGTGTGTGCGAGGTTCATCCTGGACTACAAAATTAACTCTCTAAAGCTCCGGGTGCTCACAGTATCAGTTTAGCTAGCTGGGTTCCTGAGCACACGTAAGGGAGAAGGGGGAGGACCAAGGCATGACGTAAGGGAGAAGGGGGAAGGACCAAGGCATGACATAAAAGAGAAGGGGGGAGGACCAAGGCATGACATAAGGGAGAAGGGGGAAGGACCAAGGCACTTAAGCAGGGAGCCCTAGTTTCTCTTTCTTAGTGTGGTGGATCGTGATGGCTTGAAGGTTTATTTTATGTGTCAGCCTGACTAGGCTCAGAGAATGACAGAGATCTGGTAAAAACAAACTCTTTGCCTTTAATCCCAGCACTCGGGAGGCAGAGGCAGGTGGATGCTGTGAGTTCAAGGTCAGCCTGGTTTACAAAGTGAGTCTGGGAGAGCCAAGGTGACACAGAGAGAAACCCTATCTTGAAAAACAAAAACAAAAACAAAACAAACAAAATAACAAAGACAAAAACCAATAACACATATTCTTGGCAGTGTCCGTGAAGGTGTCCCTAGGAGAGACTGAATCAGGAGATGAGAGATCTTCCCCAGCCTTTCAGTGGACGTCATCCAAGTCATCCAGTCCATGAGAGTCTGTAGAGAGCAAGGCAGAGGAAGGTTGGTTTTGCTCTGTATTTGAGTTTGGACATCTACCTTCTGCCCTCAGACACCAGGACTGCTGCTTCTGGAATCTTCAGAAGTGGACTGAGATTTACATGCCTTTTCTATTGGTCTTGGGCTAGAACTAAAACCTGGCTTATCTCAGTTACTAGCTTGCAGGCAGCAGATTGGGCTTCAGGGCCACAGCTGTATGAACCAGTCTCATCATCAGTGTCTTTGGGGGGCTGGCTTAGCAGTTAGGAGCACTGGCTGTCTTTGTAGAGGACCCAGGTTCGATTCCTGTACACACATGTGACTCACAACCTTCTGTAGGGCTAGTTCCAGGGAAATCCGATGCTCTCTTCTGCTCTCATTGGACACCAGATATACACACCGTGCACAGACGTGCATGTGTGCAGGCAAGACACTCATAGATATAAAAATATGTATACATAATATGATAAAATCAAATAAATGAATTAGTATCATTTTTATTAGTATTCCTAGATATCCGATTGCTCTGGTCCTCGATAACTTACCCAACCCTGGTGCTAACACTGGGGCTGGGGAGTGGAAAAGCCTGCAAACGTCATGATGTTTTCACAGGGTTTGCAGAGCCCTGGGGAGGCATTCCAAGAAACAAGCCCTCAAACAATGACGAGGCCTGTCATCATAGCATCTAGTTAGGCAGCAAAAAGAGAAGCAAATGACTGCGCAATCGCATAACCTTGGCTTGTGGTGGGGGGACTCGTGGAACTTGACAGCCGTGTCTACCTGTCCCCTGTAGGAGAGATGAAATTGCTGGTTTTGTGAGATGCGTGTATAACTGAACACAGCGGGGCGAGCATCTTGGTGAGTGCGAAGCTGTAATAAGCACAGCCAATACGTGAGATATGGTAAGGATAATCCTGAGTTCTTTCCGAAGCGAAGCGATGCTTTGGAATCTAGGGCAATGCAAACAGACCTATACATATTCATATAGGGGTGGGGCCATTCCTAAGCATGCTCAGTTAAGGAGTAGGTCCTAAGCAGGCTCAGTTTATGGTCATAGAAAGTAAAACGATGTCTGGGAATAGCTCTGGACATGCTCAGCTTGCACCATAAAGTTTTAGCGGACAATAAAGGGAAGGATACTTGGCAGGTGCATTGACACAGGAGTCTGCCCCGGAAGTGGTGGCTAACAGTGGCAACATTTGGGGCTGACAACGCAGTTACGCAGAACAAAGCGGTAGGTCCAAGTGTAGCGGTTCCTTTTCCCAGCAGCCCCTTAGATGCAGTGGTGCTGTTGGCCGCTGTTTCCAGCTGGTTGGGCTCGTCCACATTCATCACTGATTAGGAGAGGGATTAAAGGACTTGGTGTCTTTGGAGAAATAGGAGAAAAAGTTGTACTCTGACTAGAAAGTCTCTCCAAAACCACACAGAGTGAGAATGAATAAATGTTAAACCAGAATGGGATGCAAAGCTCCTGACATAGCAGGAGCTTCAAAGGACAGAAAGGAAATCCTGACTCCTGCCTTTGTGTTTAAAAGATCTGACCAATGAGAATCAACAAGTCGTCAAGTGACCAATGAGAATCAACCAGTCAAGTGCTGAACAGCAAGCACTCTGGCTTATACTAACCTCACCTTGGCAGTCAGGGAAACACATCTGTGCTTTTCTTTTGGAGGAAAAACAGACCTCTCATCTCTCTTGTTAGACAGATTTATGTAAAAGCCTTCTCCATTGCTGGAAGTCTGATAATTTAGCTATTTTCCTTTTGCTGATGGGAGGGGACCCACTCTTAGAATTGGCAATTTCTTTTTGAGATATGAGTCTCTTTTGCCAGCAGGTGCCTTTTCAGTTTCTCAAAAATCCAGCACATGGTGGTGGGATGGGTATCTGGGCTGCACAGTCAGGTCTCCAGGAGTCTGACTTCGGAGCTATCAGATTTGGACTCTTCTTCTGAGCCTGTAGGAAACAGGCCAATCTCTGAGGATGGGCCCTCTTCAGAGACGGTTCCTAGGTCCTGAGGAAATATTTCTGAGTTTGGGCCTGGCAAAGGGCTGAGACATAAGACTTAACATTGCTCTGGACTAAGTTCCTACACCAGCTCCAACAGCTAGAACAAAATTAGAACCGAGTCACTCATGTTCAATGTCAAAAAGAAAGCAAGAGTGATTGTGCCCGAACCCCCCAGCACGCCAGTCTAACGGGCCTGACAGTGAAGACCCCCTCTGCTTTACATCCTTCCAAACAGTAATGAGAAGGATCCGGATGCTATGAAGGCTCGCTGTTCGCTTAGGGTTCTGTCTGCCTCTCACCGCCTCACAAGGAAGCTAACTTTGGAGTAACATGTCTTTGTATTACCTTTCCTCTTCCTTCAGACCTTCTGGTAAGCCAGCTAAGATCCTCAGATTGTTATGATCCGGACACTGCGTTTTTACCCTTTGTCCAGATTTTTGATGCATTTGCCAAGGATAGAAAAAAAAAAAAAAAAAAAAAAAAAAACCTCTGAAAACCAACAGGTAGATAAAAAGAGACAGACTGTCTTTATATAGCACTGGCTGTCCTGGAGATCAGGTGGGCCTAGAACTCAGAGATCTGCCTGCCTCTGTCTCCAAAAGCGCTATAATTAAAGGCATGCACCACCACACTCAGCTAATGTCTTTTATTTTATTTTGATGTCTTTTATTTTAACAAACAAAATTGACTTCTTGTTTTTAATTCTCATTTGTCCTGTCAGCTTTTGCCCCAACTCAGAAACTGCAGACCGCCAGTTTTCAGGTTCCTGGTTCCTGACAACAAGGTTGGTATTGAGACCGAGCAGCCAGATTTGAGGCTGGACCCTAAATGCGGCATGGATCACGGGGGCACAGTGGGGGGGGTTATTTCTTCTATATTCCTTCACCAGACTTCAGTATGTCTTGAGCATAGATATATGGTTTGAGGAACCACCTTTCTTTTCAAAGAAAAGTGGGTTTTTAATGATGAGTTAAAATAGAAGAGGAAATGTAACCACCACTGTTATTAATTTAGTGCTTAGTGTGGGCCAGGTCTTGCTGAATAGTTTCGGTCCTTTCTGTCATTTGACTCCCAGCACAGTCTCCAAGAGCGATGCTATTATTGGTTTTCTTTTATAGCTGTGGGAATCTAAGCTGAGAAAGGTTAAATAGTTTGCCCAGACTCCCAATCTAGAAAGTGGTGGAGTGAGATCTGAAACCTAGCTCTGCCCGACTCAAAGGGGAAGGAGAGGCTAATTAACAACCACTACGTCCCCATGCTTCCCCAGCTGCGGGTGATGAGAGCTTCCCAGGATGGGGGGAGTGTGTGTGTGTGTGTGTGTGTGTGTGTGTGTGTGTGAGCCTGTGTGCTTAAGTGTGTGTGTGCCAGAGTGTGTATATGTGAGTGTGTGTGTGTGCATGTCTGTGTGAGAGGGTATGGTATTGTGTGTACGTCTATGGTATGTATATGTGCCAAAGTGTGTATATGTGTGTGTGCATGTTTGTGTGAGAGAGTGTGGTGTTAAGTGTGTGTATGTGTCTGTGCCAGAATGTGTATGTATGTATGAGAATGTGTGTGATTGTGTACGTGTGAGTATATGTATGTATGTGTGTGAATGAGTGTGTATGCATGTGACTATGTATGTGTGTGTATATATTTTGGGTTATGTATATGTGTGCAAGTGTGTGTGTGTGTGTGTGTGTGTGTGTGTGTGTGTGTGTGTAGAGAGGAGGGGGGATTGATTCAGAATGTTTCTAAGAACAGGGCAGGCAGAGGTATCAGTATAAATAGTCCTTTTTTTTTTTTTTTTTTTTTTGGGTCCTATTTTCTTCTGTGTCCATGAAAGGAAGTAATAGTGAAATATGATACATGTCTCAAAGTTCAAATGTACAAAAATGATTATGATATTAACACCTACAGAATAATCCATCTCTTTATATTTTACATTTTTATTTAGTGTGTGTGTGTGTGTGTGTGTGTGTGTGTGTGTGTGTGTGTGTGCCACAGAGCACAAGCAGAGGTCAGAGAACAACTTGTAGGAGTCATTTCTGTCCTTCAGCCATGTGGGCCCAGGGGAGAGAACTCAGGTCATGAGGCTTGGCGGTAGGCACCCTAATCAGCCGAGCCACCATGACAGCTCTATTTCTTTTATGTTTAGGGTTTTGTATATAACCTAGGTTAGACTTGAATTTCCTGTGTCGCTCAGGCTGACCTCAAATTCATGATACCACTGCCCCAGCCTCCCTAGTGCTAGGATTACAGATATAGGTCATCACACCTGACTGGAAGAGAGTATCTTGAAAATAAACTTTTATGTAGTCCAAGAGGCAAGGAGCTGTTGATAAATTTCAACATTGTCTGTTGTGTGGGGGTA
Source organism: Acomys russatus (assembly GCF_903995435.1). Taxonomy (NCBI): domain Eukaryota; kingdom Metazoa; phylum Chordata; class Mammalia; order Rodentia; family Muridae; genus Acomys; species Acomys russatus. The sequence continues at coordinate 3,824,947 of NC_067159.1, forward strand.
GGGTTGTGTCACCACCCCAACATGCCCCCAGAGTTTATGTGTTGACAGCTTGGTCCCCAAGGCAGCAGTGTTCCAAGCTGGACAATTTGGTGACTATTGGATTGTGAGGGCTTTTATCCCATGAATGATTCATCCATTATGGATTCATGACTTAACTGCATTGAAAGATCTTGAGACATCAGGCTGGGTCTAGCTGAAAGACAGAGATCACACAGCTGACGCCCTTCCTTTCTCTGTTTGCTTCCTGGCCCTCTTGAGGTAAGCACCTGTAATCCATTCCAATATGGGTTCCCAACCATGCCACAGAGCTAAAAGCAACAAAGCCAGGCAGCCTTTGACCAGAACCTCTGACGCTGTGAGCCAAAGACCATCCGTCCATCAGAGATATGCCTACAGGCCAACCTGCAGGCAACTCTCTTCCAAGGTAATTTTAGGTTGTGCCAAATTGACAATAAAACCTACACAGCACAGCTGCCTTGCAACAGTCCATCCAGAGGGCCTGAGCTAAGGCTTAAGCTTGCCTGTCAGATCCTGATTGGCAGCTCCTGGGTTGTTTAGCCTACCAGTGTTTATTTTAAAAATGTGAGCCAATATTTAAAATGTAAGGGATTTCACCTATCAATACGTATACAATATCCTACCATCTTTTACAAACAGATATGTCCAGGAATTTTGAGTCTTCAAGTTCTCCTGTCCTCTGGAGGTGTCAGTTGTCCTGTGGGGAGAGTGTGCACTCCCATTTCCAACAGAGCCCAGGACAGCAGACTGCATCTGTTTGCACACCCGGTCTGACTCCCTCCTCCTCCTGAACACCCACGCTGGCTGTTCTGACTCTTTAGCCATGATATTTGGGTGTTGAATGTGGTCTCTACTTTCAACTGACTGAGAAACAAGATTCTGAGCTCGTTGTTAGGAGCAGGAAGGCATAAGGATGTTCTTGGTTATCCCCAAAGTCAGTTCATCTACAAGGAGAGTAGCAGGACAAAGGGATGGCATGGATGGTTCTGGAAAGTGGCCACAGACCTGCAATTTTGCTTCAGCATCTGCCACAAGCTACCTGCATGAGCCATACTGAGTCACTTCCTTTTTCTGCATGGTTAAAAGGGAGAGATGAGCTAATGGTGTTGTTCACCCCCAAGATTCTTTGATGCTATTGCTTGCAAATCAGTTTTCACAGGACCACATGGGTCTCCTAGATGCGGACAGTGGAATAACATGAACAGATAAGCAAGCAACCTTGGCGGGCTCAGCTTCTTAGCAGCTGGATGTCATAGTACGGAGGAGTTGGCTTGGGTTCCTGCCGCCCTTTTGAATGCCGGACTTTCCATCAGTTCAGGGGTCAGGTCAGGGCCTGGCCCTTTGTTTGGAAGCCACAGTAGGAACTACTGAAAACATTCATCAGCAGGGGAAACCCCACAGTCCGAACACACCACTGGGAACTGTGTTTGAGAAAATTGCCCGATCAATCAGTGCACTCAGAAACCCTACAGGGACAACATGGCTGGGAAGATGCTTCCCGTTCATTTCTGAAAGCAGAAATCTTTCCAAAAAAAAAAAAAAAAAAAGAGCCCATTTATCCAATTAGAGCAATCATGAAAATAAATAGTTATCCATAGAGCTGGCCTAAAACAAATCAAAACAAGAGATCAGGCCCAAGCCCAAGAAAATGTCCTCATGATGCATTTTTCCAGTATGTTCTGTTACAACTCCTGCGGGCTTCATGATTTCCCCGAATATGTCATCATTTCTGGTTCCATATTTCAGTTTCTTAGAATACTCTCATTTTCTCACTTTAGCAAAATAGTACGGAAAATTGATCTTTAGTTCAGTTGCTTATTGAAAACTTGAACTGGCTCATGACTTCCTGGTAACCCACCACCCCCACCCTGCCCCCCTACCCTACCCCACCCCACCCCCGCCCAAGTGTGGGCATGGTCCAGAATTGGATGAGGAGTAAAGGATGGAATCTGACTTTTTAATGGAAGCTAACTAGACCTGACTGGGCATTCTGGCTTGATTCTATAGAACCTGGCCTTCTTCTGGGGCCACCTGACATTCCTGATTTGCTGGGACAGTGTGTCTCCCGGAGCAAGGTCTCCCAGCGTTTAACAGGCACACAGGTCACCTGTTAGAATGCAGATTCTAGGCCTTAGAGAGGTGGCCCAGTCAATAGAGTGCCTGCTGTGCAGACCTCTGTTACTCCCCATGCATTAGTGGGCTTTGCTATTGCTATGATAAAAACACCATGACCAAAAGCAGCTTAAGGAGCAAAGGGTTTATTTGGCTGACAGGTTACACAGTTGACCTTGGAGGGATTCGGCAGTACCTGAAGCTGAGGTCATGAAGGAAGCTGCTTTTTGGGGGCTCCCCATAGTGTGCTTAGCCTGCTTTCTTCTTTCCTTTCTCTTTCTTTCTTTCTTTCTTTCTTTCTTTCTTTCTGTTTGGTTTTTGTTGTTGTTTTGTTTTTTAAGATTTATTTATTTATTATGTATACAGTGTTCTGCCTGTTTGACAGAAGTGGGGATTAAATCACATTATAGATGGTTGTGAGCCACTATGTGGTTGCTGGGAATTGAACTCAGGACCTTTGGAAGAACAGCCAGTGCTCTTAACCTCTGAGCCATCTCTCGAGCTCCCTGCTTTTGTTTTTTAAGACAGAGTTTCTCTGTGTAGTTCCAGCCCTGGAACTGGCTCTGTAGACCAGGCTGACCTTGAACTCACAGAGATCCGCCTGTCTCTGCCTCCTGACTACTGGTATTAAAGGTGTGGGCCGCCACCACCACCTGGCTTTAGCCTGTTTTCTTATGTAATCCCAGACCTCTTGCCCAGACCTCTCCCACATCTATCATCAGCCAAAAATAAAAATAAAAAGTTCTACAGACATGATTATAGGCAATCTGATGGAGGCATTTTCTCAATTAAGGTTTTTTCCCCCTCCAGATAACACTAGCTTGTATCAAGTTGACAAAAGACTAACCAGCACAGCCCAGGGCCCAGATAAATGCTGGATGTGTGGTGATACCCATAGTCCCAGAGCTGGAGAAATGGAGACAAGAAGATCGCCAGGTTAGTCAAATCAGCGAGGCTCAGGGCCCACTGAGACAACAAAGTTGCTAGCTACTGAGGAATGACACCTATGATTGACTTCAGTCTTCCATACACAAGCACACACATGTACACATGCACCCACATGCAAGCACACACACGAACATGCGCATCATTCACACAGTGCACAGGCTGGTTCTGTAGTCTGAGGTCAGGCAGGAGAGTCAACCTTTCTACCACGTCCCTGATGACTGACAGGGATACTGCTGATCCACAGACTGTATTTGAAGCTGCACGACCCTAGTCATGGCTGTCCAAGTGCTCTGCACCCACAGCTTCACTCAGGAGCTCATTAGAAGTCCAACCTTTTAGCCAGACCCCAGCTTCTGAGCTGGAAGCTTTGGCCATGTGGCCCAGCAAGCTATAGTGTAACAAAGGCCCCAGGTGATTCTGACACATACACTAAAGGTTCAAGATCTCCGTCCATATCATGATTTCCCTACGTGATTTCCCTTCACAAGTGACATTGTGAAGTCCTAGCCTGTAATCCTCATACACACATTATACGGAAATAGGGTCTTCAGAGGTTTAATCGAGTTACGATGATGCCACCAGTACAGATCTAACCCAATATGAGCAATGTTCTGATTAGAAGATGGCCGTGTGCGGACACAGAGACAAGGTGGTCATGTGGAGAGGGAGGCAGAAATTAGGGCAATGCGTGGCAGTATGCAAGAAACACCGAAGAAACAGAAGCTGGACAAGATGAAAGATTCTCACCCACACATTCCAAAGGGAACACGGCTCCGCCAACACATGATTTCAAACTTTAAAAGCTGTAAGTGGTGATGAATGTCTGTAACCTTAGCACTAAAGGGGGCAAGGCAAGTAGATCTTTCAGAGTTCAAGGCCAACCTGCTCCACATCAAGAGTTTCAGGCCACCTACGAGTACATAGTGAGATCCTTTTCCAAACAAACAAACAAACAAAAATAACATCTAGGTTCTGGAATTACAAGACAATGCATTTCTGTTCTCATGAACCATGCAGGGTGTGGCACATTATTGTATCAGCCCTCAGAAATTCAATCAACCATGGAAAGCTTGTCCCCGCACTATGACAAACAACAGTGACCCTAGGGTACAAGGTGGGGTTCTGAGAGTAGCAGGGGGGAGTAGAGAAAAAAGTAGAAGAAGATAAAATTAAAAAAACAAAAAACAAAACAAGATGCAGTGATGAACCTTGGTTTGAAGTACTTGGGGGCTTAGTAATTTAAAAAACATTTTTAAAAAAATTTCCCAAAGAACAACATACTGAGAAAGAAATAAGGGAAGCAACTCCATTCTCAATAGCCTCAAAACCATAGCAACAATAAAAACCTTATGATGAGCCTAATCTGGGAAATGAAAGATCTATACAATGAAAACATTAAAACATTGAAGAAAGAAATTGAAGAAGACACAAGGGACAGAAAAACCTCTCCAGCTCATGGATCAGTAGGGTTAACGTTATGAAAATGTCTATCCTACCGCAAGCAATCTACAGATTCAATGTGATCCACATCAAAATCCCAGTGCAATTATTCACAGAAATAGAAAAATAGTAATATTCACATAGAAACACAAAAAACCTCAGATAATCAAAGCAATCCTGAGCAATAAAAACACTGAAGTGTCACCATACCTGATTTTATGTTACTCTACCCAGCTGTAGTATTAAAAACAGCCTGATGTTGGCACAAAAAACAGACATGTAGATCAATGGAAGAGAGTCAAATACCCAGGTAGAGTCCACACATTTACAGTTAACTGATAAAAACACCAGAAATACACCCTGGAGAAAAGATAGCACGGTCAACAAATAATGCAGGGGAAACTGGGCATCTACATGTAGAAGGAAACTAGATCCGTATCTCTCATTCTGGATAAAAGCTCATTTCCAGTGGATCCCAGATCAGTGTTAGACCTGAGATTCTGAGGATTCTAAAGGAAGGAGAAAGTATATTTCAAGACGGGCATGGGAAGGGCTCTCTGATAGGACTCTGGTCACTTAGGAAAAGAAGCCACTTGGGAAAACAATTGGCCGGTGGGACCTCAGGAAATTTAAAAGTTTCTCGGCTGCAAAGGAAACTTAACTAGAAAGCAGCAGCCTTCAAAATAGGAGAGACTCTGCCAGAAATACAGCTGATTAGTGTCTAGAGTGTACAGAGAAAAAAAAAAATTTAAGCATCAAGAAAGCAAACTACCACATTTAAAAAAGGGGAGCGGGGCGCGGAACCTTGGGAATTCAACACAAGGAAAGCAAGAGGCTGACAAGTGTTGCTGAGAGCCCTTAAACAGCACCAGTAGTCGGAGACCTCACTGCGGTTGCGGTTGCGCGGGGCCGAGCCTGTCCGTAGTTCATCATGGAAAGGTGGTTCCTGGGACCATCCCTCCCTGGGGACTGCAAACAATGAATGGTTGTTGGAGGAAAGTGTGTCACTTTTTCAGTGGTGTAGACACTGACAATTTCCCACGGTGCAATAAATAACCTCTCACTCGTGCTTACGCGCGGCAACTTTAATTAAGCTCAGTAGAGCTCAGTGGACCACCTACAAGCACGATAGTGGGAAGAGGACTTGGTAAGAAAAAGAAACGTTTGGGGGACAGGGAAGGCAATGAGGAAGGGCGAGGTGTCGTGAAAATGGCTAGAAGCCATATATACACACACGAAACTGTCAGTATGAGTACATAAAACACAAATAAGTCAATATGTGTAAGTCACTTAGCAAGTGTTTATTGAATGCTCACTAACTGCTGAGGTCAGTTTTAGGCCCCAAGGAAGTAACAGTGAAAACATCAAAATCCTGTCCCTTGGGATGCTTCCAGCTGTTAGAGGAGGGAGGTGGGCAAACAGAAGCTTCCTGTCTGTGAGGGAGGGGCGAGAAAGAGAATGGCCCCCACAGACCTGTTTCTCAGCGGGTGGAATCCTGTGGGAAGGATTAGGAGGTGTGGCCAGCTTAGAGGAAGTGTCCCTAGGGATGGGCTTGGGCGTTTCCAAAGAGCCTGCCATCCTCAATTTGCCATCTGCTTCCTACTTTAGGACCAAGATGTAAGCGCTCAGCTACTGCTCCAGCCCCTGGCTGCCTGCTGCCGTGCTCCCCACCATGATAGTCATGGATTTTGACCCTCTGAAACCATAAGCCCCCAATACACTCTCCTGTGAGTTGCTTTGGTCACTGTGTCTTATCACAGCAACAGAAAAGTAGCTAAGGCACAGTTCAGTACAGATGGCTCCATGTTGTACATGGTGAGGAGAGCGCCAGGCATCACAAAGCACGGCTCTACATACAGTTTCTGGCGTGACTGGTCCCCTAGCTTCAAGTGGTTCAGGACTGCGCAGGGATCATGGCTCTTTCGGTAGAAGACACAGTAAAGACATTCCACCCATTGTTTCAGGTCAACAAAAGCGCCTCTGGGGAAGTAATGTCTAAACTGAGACCTATAAGGTGAGTGGCTGTTGCTCAGGTCAAGAAAGCTGAGTGGCTGCGTGGGAGTTAGGAAGGCAGGTATTCAGAAAAAGAAAATAGTATACGCCACACTGAGACAGTAGGTCTGAGGCAGACCTAAGTGAACCCACCTGTCTCTGGGTACTGGACAAACAGTAAGCATGATTAAAATCTGGTTTTTAAAAGCCATTGTTATTGCTAAGTTCTCTAAGTTTATATTGAAAACACTCTTAGAGCTCATAAAAACTTTTTTTGCCCCTATAAATAAGCAATGATGTTTAGGAAGGGGCGATTTGATTTCCTAAGTAAGAACTGGACTTTTTCTCGTACTGCCCAGAGAAAAAAGACAGTCAATCAGTAGCTGCAGCACCCTCATGCCTGCACCAGCCACCCTGAACATCCTCAGAGGCTTTGAGGAAACTTGGGAAAGGCTGCAGCTGATTGCCCTTGCTCCCAGTGGGCGCAGCCAAGCAAGTTCTGTTTGAATAGCATGGACCTGACTTCCGAACTCACAGACCTTAATAAACCATTCCTACCTTGGCCAGAGGGGCAACCCTTTTCCCCTGGTGGAGTGGCTACTAGGGTGGTAAGGCTGAGATTGGTACAAAACATAATCTTTAATGACTGTGATTGGTCCAAATGGATAGTGCAATTGGCCAAACAAACTGCTATTGTTGGTTCAAACAACCTTTCTTGCCCTTTATAAGCAATCTGTTGAGCTTCATTGACTTGCCTGTGCATGACTGTGCTAACTCCCTCGGTGTTACAACACTAGGCCCAATAAAGACTTCTTGAGTGGACTTTATCTTCTCTGGGCAGTGAGGGCTGGCTGAGCAGAAAACATGAAGAAAAAAAGCCACAGCATCTGTGGGCGCATCGCATGCATGTGTGCCCTCGGTGTGCCTGGCTCCCCCTCACAACGGAAGAAACAGCTGGATGCTCATATTCAGCCAAGGCAGAAATAAGAGGAGCACAAGAGGAGAGGCGAGAGAGGCAGTCTAGGGCTGGTGAAGACTGCAAGGAGCTGAAGAAGAGAGGCTGCAAGCAGCCACTGTTTCTAAGAGTTGCAGAGAGCTGCCGAGTCTCTAAGGCAAAGGTCTCAGACTGATGTAGTGCTGTAACGCTGGCTGCTGCCAAGAGCCAGTTTTACAGATACTCAAGGCCCACACAGCCACTGTGGTACTTGAAAGGCTAAGGGTCGCCATGCCCAAGGCCCCAGCATGGACACCTGTAATATTAGAAACTGTCACTTGCACATCCTGCCTGCTGTAACTAGACTTTGTGCTGTCACCTGGGACTTGAGTAAACCAAGGGCTAATCCTTTAGTTGCCTCCTAAGCCTGGAAATCCCAGCATAGAATCTCTTTGATTCCTGGTCTCCAGTCTGCCCCAGAGAGCACAGCAAATACCAAGTTCATCTGAGAAAACCCTCCTTGCCTGTTGGAATTTCCTGAGGACTGAGTGAGGACTGATCCTCTGTCGCTTTTGTCCTTCAGTGTTGTTTCTGTGGAGATCTTTTCTTTGGTCTTGCTTAGATGCCTTTTGGTGTCTGCTCCTTCTGGCAAGACCTTGTAAAAGAGCTCCGTGAAAACGCTTTGAATTGTAGAGGCTCCTGAGAGCTATCACTGTGCTTGGCAGTACTGTGCTTTGCTTCTGATGTGGCCTTTCTGTGTTCTCTCAGCTCCAGATCTTTATAAGGCTTCTTATGTTCCAGAAGCGGCCACAGTCATTTCTGAAGACAAGTTGAGATTTGAAAACATTTAGACCATGCCTCCAGGCACAGTGTCAACAAATAACATGCACGCATTTTCTGAGATTGCCGACTCTTGCCCACATATCCCATGAAGAACTACCATGTCCCTGCATTCAAGAATCAACCATGGCAACCTGAACTTCAACATGTGGGACCCCAGCCATTGTGACGCCATCTTGTTTCTAGGCTTCATCTTAGGCTCATCCTTAGGTTAGTCCTCAAGGCCACCCTAGTTACCATAAAAACCACAAACTGTTCCAGGAAAAGAGCCACCCTAAGCCTGAGCCAATCAGGGGACAGCGGGAAAGTAGCTAACATGCCTAGATATTAAGCATTTTGAGGCCAAGCTTGACCAATCCCCTAGCGGCAACCCAAAATGTCGACCAATCCTGTAATTGCCAAACTGGAAACTCCCATTCTTTGTTGTAACCATAATAAAAACCCTGCCTAATGGTGGTTCAGAGCTCTCCTACTGATCCGATGCTTTGGTGAGGTTCAAGAGCCCTCAGGCTTGAGTTTAAATAAAGACCCCTTGCTTTTGCATATGGCTTTGGAGGCCTAGAGGTAGTTGGGAATCTAGCTATCTGGGTGTAATAAATAGGTGCCTGAGTCAGAGAAGGTTTTCCTTGTTTCTCTTATATCTGGTGATTGAGAGCCAAAAAAAAAAATTGAAGGCAAAATTGATATTAATAAGAGGACAGGCTTTATTTCACAAACATGTGCATTAGCCTCTCAGAGATGACAAATGAACCCCAGAGAGGCAGTCAGACTTGAGGGCATACTACCAAAGGGGAAGCTACATTGGGGGCAGTTACAATGTGAAAGGTTTTGAGTTGTGAGAGGCAGAAAATGACAGGAATGTAAATGAATAAGAGCTAATTGGGGGGAGGTTAATTTAGTGAGTTTTGCAAAAGACAGTTGCTCAGCAAATGGTGCCGGGGAAACCAGACCTGCACTTGCAGAAGACTGAAACTTATCCCTGATCTCTCAGCCTCTAAAAAAGAATCCAACATGAACCTAGCACTCTGAAAACATTGGAAGAAAATGTAGGGAAGTCACTTCAAGACAATGGTACAGTGGTCTTCTGGATTTGAGCCCCAAAGCACAGGAAACAACAGCAACAACTGATGACTGTGATTCTGACAAGGTAAAGCATCCTGCACCACAGAGGACACTGCGTAAAGGAAAAAGATGCAGAACAGAGAAAAATGCCTGCCACATCTGCATGTGTGTGTTGACTAATTTTATGTCACTGTGACACAGGTTTGAGTTATCTGAGAAAAGGACTCCATAAAATTGAGCTCGGGGGGAGCCTGTAGGACATTTTCTTAGTGATTGATGGAGAAGGGCATAGGCCATTGTGGATGTGGATGGACCATCACTGTGATGGTGGTCCTTGGTTCTGTAAGAAAGCAGGCTGGGCTGGAGAGATGGCTCAGAGGTTAAGAGCACTGACTGCTCTTCCAAAGGTCATGAGTTCAATTCCCAGCAACCACATGTTGGCTCACAACCATCTATAACAAGGTTTGTATCCATAATAAATAAATAAATCTTTAAAAAAACGAAAGAAAAGAAAGCAGGCTGAGCCAGGCGTGGTGGCACACTCCTGTAATCCTAGCACTCAGGAGGCAGAGGCAGGTGGATCGCTGTGAGTTCGAGGCCAGCCTGGTCTACAAAGTGAGTCTAGGACAGCCAAGGCTACACAGAGAAACCTTGTCTCGAAAAACAAAAAACAAAACAAAAACAAACAAAAAAAGAAAGAAAGCAGGCTGAGCAAGCCAGTAAGCAGCACCCCTCCATGGCCTCAGCGTCAGCTCCTGCATCCAGGTTCCTGCCCTGCTCGAGTTCCTGTCCTGACTTTCTTCAGCGATGGACTATAATGTGGAAGAGTAAGCCAAATAAACCCTTCCTCCTCAAGTTGTTTTTGGTCATGGTGCTTCATCACAACAATAGAAACCCTGAGTAAGAGAGTGTGTCAGAAGGCTAAAGTCTAGAATACACAAGCTTAGAAAAAAAATATGATTTAATACTGGGCAGATGATCTGAACAGACACCTCTCAAAAGAAGAAATAGGGGAGGGGAGTAAGGGGAAAATGGGAGGGATGGGGGAATGGGAGGATACAAGGGATGGGATAACAATTGAGATGTAATATGAATAAATTAATAAAATATATTTTAAAAAACAACAAAAAGTAAGTAAGCAAGTGAAAATACGTGGCATCGTCAGCAGTGGAATGGTAGTATCAAAAATAAGAAACAAACAAAGGTAGCAAATGCTGGCAAAGATGAAAAGGAAAGACATCTTTCCTAGTGTTAGAATGACCATGAGACCCAGCCATTCTACCCAGGAGGATATTCCCTGAGGAAGCGAAGTCACCCTGCAAAAGGCAGTTCACCAGGCTCTTGTTTGCCATGGCAATGTTCCTGATAGCTACGCCGAGCAGTTTGCCAAGGTACAGTTGCCAACAGATGAGCATGTAAACATATGCAACACACACTACACTATGGATTATTGTTCAGCCATGAAAATATATGAAATCTTGCCACTCAAAGCAAAGCGATGGAACCAGAGGACATTGTGTTAAGCAAAACAAGGCAGACACAGAATGACAAAAATGTATGCATGTCGCTTTCCTACATGGAAACTTAACACAAAAAAAGTCAGCCTGAAAAAAAAAAAAAAAAAAAAAAAAAGTCAGCCTGACGGCTTTGGAAGGGTACTGAGGTCAGGGGAGTTCCGAGAAGAAAGGAGGCTAGACGGTTAACACATTCTGTGTGAATGAAGGCCACTGATATACAATTCATATGGCATAGTTAATTAATAAGTAATTAACAGAGCCCTTTTCAAACTCTATTAACAAGTCTGGGTGTGATGGCACATGGCTGTAATCTCAGCACTCAGTAGGGAGGCAGGTAAAAATCTGTGAGTTCAAGGTCAGCTTGGTCTATAACAGCAAGTTCCAACTGGGATTACATAGTAAGACTCTAGAGTAAAAACAAAACAGAGCGAAAGCCTGTTAGTGGAAAACCGTGCAAGGCTACAGCTCAATTGAGCACATTGCTGCAATGTGCATTTCTTCGCTCTTCCTGCAGTATCACAGGTCTATGCAATTTCAGCACTAAGGGAAATAAAATAAACCTATTTGAAATTGTGTATTGCCGTCCCTCTAGGTTTATTATTTCAAAGTATAGAAAAAGGAATATTCTTTTAAAAGAAAATCATGAAATTATTAATATGATGACCTGTGGTTAGCGGAAGTAGAAGTGGGATTGATTTTCATATCTTCCCTATATAATCCTATATATTTGAATTTTTAATAATCATAGAGAACTCACTGAGCTCCTTGCTCTGTTGTGTATAGACTAGTGGAAGTGACTAATAATAACAACAGCAATTGTGTCAGCCTACTGTGTGCTAGGCTTATCCTGTGGACTCTGTACAGAAGCACAGAGTGGGCAAGCATCTGGCCACAGTAATGATAGTGTCGGCCCAGGCGGATGGTTGGCTCCGGCGGTAGGCATGGCCACCCTGCTGTGTCATTTTGATTAATTGGCAGAATGAACAGATAAATGAGCGTGTGTGTTAAAGAGGGAAAACAGTTTTCTGACTAAGGCTCTAATAAGTGGAAGAATCAATGAACCAGTAAAACTCATTCCAGAGTTCTCTGTTTAATCAAGGTTTTACAAGTTATCTTTCACTGCAAGGTAATGGGCTGTTTACACTCAGTGCCTCCCAAATGCTGAAGAGACTCGATTTTAACAGTTGTTGATGAGTGACTTGGAAGAGCTGAACATTTTAATTTGAAGCAAGTGAAAGAATTAATTGCCAGCAAATTAAAAAGAGTCATCTGCCACTTCTCTGCCTCTTCGCTCTCCTGCCTTTCACTCGGAACAAAAACAAGGTGTGGCAGACTCAGCCACCACCACCGTCTGTCTTCCTGTGCCTTTGCAAGCTGCCTGGGTTAGTGCTTGTGCAATGCTTTCCAGGGGTGGGTAATATGGGAGGCTGTCTGAAGCTCACAATCAGCTTTGCCCTAAGGGCTGAAAGAACTCCTTGGTCAGTGGAAAGAGTCCCGGATGGAAGAGGTAGATGCAACCCTGTATCCTTGGCACAGGGCAGAGTACGTGTCACTTAGTAGAAGCTTTACATGGGACACATTTTTTTGTCAGCTTAGTAGGTTTTTCCTTCTTCCCTCAACCCCTCTCTCACCAGATTTGAGCTCAGGGTCTCCAGGATGCTATGTACACGTTCTACCTGCTGAGGCATACCCCCTAGATGGTCTAAAGCAAATCCCACCAAATATAAATACTCTTTGATGACTAAAATAATGCAGAGTCTGAGAACTAAACACACCGGTGTCAGCACTATGACTTTAAATTAAGGAGAATTTTGTAACTCTGATGCAAAGGGAACGTAGCAGTCCTCTCTCTCTCTCTCTCTCTCTCTCTCTCTCTCTCTCTCTCTCTCTCTCTCTCTCTCTCTTTCTCTCTCTCTCTCTTACTTTCTCTAATCTTAAAGTACAACTCAGGATTAGTTTTATGGGCATGTGAAATCTGTACATGTGCTTAAATTACATTTTTGTGGTTCAGGAGGAAATGAATAGTATCACTGCCATAGTGTAACTACGGGTGGCTTCCTGGCAGCTAGGGATGGTTTCTCCATGCACAGATGAGTTCAGAGTGTGTCTACACATAAACAACTTTCCATGGGAGGTAAGAAGAAAATCCCTGCAGGAAAAAGTCCCGCCAACCAGTTTGATGGAATGGACAACACACTCAGCGGCCCAGGAAAGGAGCAGCAAGTTTCCATTAACAATAGTTCTGGATGCCTGATGCATGATGGCGTTAACGGAGAAAGCATAGACCATCAAGAAGCTGAAACCCATCTCTGGTGGAATTAGACGCACACCTCACTGGAATCTGAAGTGGATCTGCACCAGCCCCACTAACGTTCTCCAACCTCTCACAGAACGAAGACAGCGCCATTCTGAGTTTGTATCCAGTCATAAGTATCACTACGTCCTTAAATATTTTTCATGACCCTTTGGAAGAACAGCTATTAACAGTTTGCATCTGAAATGTCTCCTGAGGTTCATGCTTTGAACCAACTGACAGTGCTATTCTGGGAGATGCTGAAGCCTGCAGGGCGCAGTAGAAGTAGGTCACCAGGGGTGTGGTCGCACAAAGCACCCCACTCCTGGTATCAATTCTCTATATTAGTTGCTTTCAGCTGATCTGACAACAATGTCTGACAGAAACAACTCAAAGGAGGAAAGACTACTTTCGCCTGCTGGTTCTAGTCAGTCAGGGGTGGGGCGCTGTGGGAAAAGTTGGGGCTCACAGTGGTGAGAATGTGTACTACCATCATAGCAGACCAGGACGCAGGGAGTAAGAGCCAGGAATCAAGGGCTAGGTATCACCTTTGAAGGACTATCCTTAAAGACACACCTTTACTAAGTAGGCTCCTAAGGGTTCTACCTCCCCTGTCCCCCAAATATGATCACAAGCCGGGGGGGGGGGGGCAATGTTCAAACTGTGAGCCTATGGGGGACATTCACACTCAGACCCTAAAACAGCAATAATGCAGTTAAGTAAGGCAGGTTGTGGATGAAAACATTCTGTGAACAGAAATATATTTAGCTAATTAAGGTTAAATAAAGATTATATATTGAACTCTGTGGCATAGCACAAATATTTAACAACTTCTAGCTTTTATCAGAAATGGCTATAAAAACATTAATATGTATAGCACATGGAAATAACTAAATAGGCTTAGAGAGAAAAAGAGGTGAAGTGCACAGTGGCCAGAGGCTGATGCAACCTCACAGCTATATTAAAACAGGACATCATGTGACCATTCAGATGCTGAAGGTACAAGGCCACTCAAAGTCCTCTGGGACCAAGGCGGCTGACTCAGATGGCTAAGTATGCTTGGCTCATTATAATGATACCAGCCTCCTGTATCTGACATATGACATATTCGGGAAATCCAATATAAGGATAGAGAAGGGGGGAATAAACCCTATTCGAGGAAATCTTGGCCCCTTTCTGAAATTTCCCACCTTTCCCTCCCTTAACTCACAAATATGCCTCCCTTCATTGAAAGTTTCCTATATCCATATAAGGAGTCTGCACATCCTTTGCTTTTCTTAAGATTCCCTCCCTCTCCCTCCCTGTCTCTTTCTGCCTATACTTAACTATTAGTATGTATGTTTCTTGCTTGCTTGCTTTTCTTTCTTTTTTCTTTTTCTTTTTTTTAACTTTTCTTTCTTTCTTTCTTTCTTTCTTTTTTTAGACAAGGTTTCTCTGTGTAACAGTCTTGGCTAGCCTAGACTCACGTTGTAGACCAGGTTGGCCTTGAAGTCACAGAGATTCTTCTGCGTCTGCCTCCCAAGCGCTGGGACTACAGGCATGTGCCACCATCACCCAGCTATGTATGTTCTTAGTAAACTTCAACTATGCTTTATACTGACTTTTATTTTCTTTACCTGACCAGAGGCCAATGAGACATGGCAGCACGAGCAGTGTCCCCTGATCTTACTGCCGTGACATCAGCCTCATGCACAGAGTCTTTTCACATGTGTTCTGACCTGGCCCGATCAGTTTAAGGTCCCATTTCTTCTTCTGCAAAATGAAGTCACAGTCATAAGTTGCCTGAGGAAGCTGTGAAGATCAGATTAAATGATACAAAATCTGCTTAGGATATGGATCTACCAAATGCCCCATGGTTGTTAACTATCCTGTGTGCCACCATGCTTCCCAGAGCTCTCTCTCCTGCAGAACTTAAGGCTTTGGAAGCATTCTAGAGCAGGTCAGAGGTCAAAGTCTGGCTCCAGTGGAGCACTTGGGGCAGACCATTTTCCAGTGATGATATAAGGCAGGTAGGGAACTTAATATTTAAGGTCAATAATATATTTTTATGGTTCAGAATTAAATTATTTATACACTACACATTTTTATGCTTTCTCCTTTACTGTCTTTGTATTCATTTCTGGCTTCTCAAGCTAACTGTGAAGCATTTCCCCTATATTTATATTACAAAAGTATTATTGCAATTTAAACTCTTCCTTTCTACTCAAAAAGTACATCATACTGTGAGTATTTTCTGCATCTCATTTTTCTACTTCATTATCTATTTTGGCAATCTTTCAATATCAGTTCCCTAAGAAGCACTCTATTCACTTTTTACAACTGCATAGTATTCCATTATACAAATGTGCCACAGGCTACTACTTCCCCACTGACTGGCATTTAGGTGGCTGCCAATTTCCTGATACAGCAAAACAAGTAACCAAATTGATGGTTAATTTGTCACCTACACATGCCAGCATTCTTTTTTTGTTCTTTGTCACATGTATGCATTATACTTACATATTTGCTAATTTAATAGTAAGGGTGATAACATGTTGCAATTTGAATTGGTATTTATCTTAACAAGAGTGAGAATTTCTTTTCCTGTGAAATTTTTACACTTGTGGTTTGAATGAAAATGGTCTTTATGGGCTAGTAAGGAGTGGCACTATTGGGAAGTTTGGTCTTGTTGAAGGAAGTACGTCACTTAGGGGGTGGGGCTTTGAGGTCTCAGATGCTGGAGCCAGGCCCAGTGTCACTCTCTCTTCCTGCTGCCTGCTGATCTGGATGTCGATCTCTCAGCTACCTCTCCAGCGCCATGTCTGCCTGTGTGCCACCATGCTTCCCTTCATGATGATAATGGACTAACCCTCTGAACCTGCAAGCCAGCCCCAACTAAATGCCTTCCTTTATAAGAGTTGCTGTGGAAATGGTGCCTCTTCACCGCAATAGGAACCCTAACGAAAGCATTACTCCTCACCATGTTCTCTCTTTGACAGTGGCATCTTCCCCATCAATCTGTGGAGTTTCATAAGATGTTAACGACATTAGGTGTGAACTGCGAGCTGCATCTGTACCCACTTTGCACTTGACTTAGCTGGGCTAGGTTCCGTCAGGCAGGGATTGCATAGGTTTAATGTGACAGCCTATTCCTTTGTGCCCTACAGACTTGGTATCTCTTTAGAAGTCCTTCCCACTCTTGGTTCATGAAGGATCTATTTGATAGTTGCGCCGTTAGAAAGGGATCCTGTGTGTATGTGAGGAATGGTCCAATTTTCTTTTCTTTTTTCCTACGTGTACCTACAGTTGCTCCCACATTGTTTATTGACCATTTTCCTTAGTGACCTGAGAAAAGCCCAAGTCTATCACATGCCAAGGATCTCTAAACTTTCAGTCCACCTCTACATTTTAAAATCTGTTTTACTGATCTGTCAAAAATCAGCAAAGTTGAAACTGTGTAAGTCACTGAGATAGTAGCCAAAACAGAAAATGTAAAGAAATCTAGAATATTAGAAAACATTGAACCAGACATTGTCTCTAAGAATATTGGGGGCGGGGGTGGAGGTGTCGAGACACATAATTAGACTGGGTGTGCCGCCAGGAGCTGAATGTCTCACTGTAATGAAAAGCCTTTTGTTATTAAAACATCTTAAATTCCGTATTCTGTAGGTCTCTGAAGTATTTGAGGACTACCTATCTATCTAAAATATCCATAAATAAACATTGTTGTTAGTTATTCTAAACAGTTTGCAATGATAATATTTACAGGATAGAACTTTATATTACATTTTTAAGTGAGTTGCATATCTTAAGCAAGAGTTGAAACATATATAAAGTATGTTGTAACAAATATAACCCTAAATTTCTATCAATATACAAAAATTCATACCAATGTAAATATTGGAGATGTGTTGTTCCTTTCTAGTCTAAAGAGAGATACAGTAACCCACCTTTCCCTCCTTATATTCCTATGTTCCCCCTTTTGTCTTTTCATCCTTTTAGCCCTAACACTAGATAAGAGAGAAAGAAGGCCAGAGGGAAAAGAGAGAGAAATAGATTCCTGAATCTAACCTCTTTTACTTTGTTTCCTTCCTGACCATGGCCAATAACAATTTGTAACCAACCCCCTAAGTGACCCACGGAATGACTAAAAGCTGCCCACCCAACCTCGGGAGGGAGGGCATCATGGTCTTTAAATTGTTTCCTGCTATCTGGGGGTGATGACTTTTTTTTTTTTTTTATCCTAAGAAAATGGGGATCTCTGCCAAGTCCTAGGAGAACTGGCTGATTCACTTGCTATGCAGGCTCTGTGGGATAGGAAAGTGCTGGGCTTACCTGAAGCCCTGGATGAAGCAGTCTGTGAGGCTGGACCATTTGGGTCTTGTGGCTTTGAAGGAACAGCAACTGAGGCAGTCTGTGAGGCTGGATCATCCAGGATACTTGTTTTGTCTACGTTAGTGTCTGATCCTGTTGCTCTGATAACACACAAACTTGTGCAGCACTGGAGTTACATTTCTGAATTAACACAGGTATAGAATGTATAGTGTGCACAAATCAGCTAAAGATGATTCTCTGCTTTATATATGAGCAGGTAAAAGGCATCTGTCAATATTTGTAAGTTCCTCTGGACTGTGTAACTTAACTGTATTATATAAATCTCCATCCAAGCCATATGAAAGGATGGCATGTAATAAAAAGTCATGCGGACTGGGTAGCCAAAAAGGTTCATTGGCTATGCAGAGATATTCGTGTCTCAGCCGTGTGTGTGTGTGTGTGTGTGTGTGTGTGTGTGTGTGCGCGCGCACACACACGCTGATTTAATTCAGCAGACCTTTCTATAATTCAAGATGTTTCTCGGCAGCTGTGCTACCTGTCTCATTGACATTTTAAAATTTTAAAGCCAATAAAGCATTATGTAATCTATCTCTAGGCGATCCCATATCCCACCCCCTTCTGTTTTATGAGCATTTTCTTTAAAGTGTGGTTAGATCTTTCCACAATTGCTTGACCTGTAGGATTGTAAGGTATACCTGTAACATGTTTTATGTTACAGTATTTAAAGAATTGTTGCATTTTTACTGGATACATATGATGGAGCACTAAGCTATGAGTTCCCTGGCCTTTGCTTCCTGGGCACGCACCACCACCCCAGTCACAGGCATCAGGCAGATCTGTCTACGCAGTTGTGTGGGCAGATTCTGCCATCCCCCCCCCCCCCCTTACACCCAGCTCCAGGCCACAGTAGCCTGTTGGCTCACTGAACAGTGCGGTCATCCAGCCCTCAGCTGCTCCACTCACAGGGACGGATTAGCTCTGCAGCTCTGCTCACTAGCTCTCAGCCACCTGCTGCTCACAGAGCAGGGTGTGGCTGCTAAGAAATCATGTCTGGCAACTGTGTTTGGAGTTTTTGGCCTAAGGCATGAATCTCATGTCTAAGCTTGGATTATGTGACCTCACATTGAATGCCAAACTTAGTGAGATTTCTTGGACCTGCCAGCAGTTAAATAATTACACAGAGACTTATTGATATTTTAAAGCTTAGGCCTGTAGCTGGGCAGACTGTCAGCTAGCTCGTCTAAATTATCTCAACTATTCTAGCCCATGACCCACCACATGTCTAGTGCTTTATGTCTCTCTCCTGTTCACACCTGTCTACCCACTAATGAATCCTCTGTGTCTGCTTTCTTCTCCCAGAGACCCTCTCTCAACATGGAAGTTCTGCCCTCTCTCTCTACCTCAGCTATTGGCCATCAGATACTTATTAAAGCCAATTAAAAACAATTCTAGATTGCCTTAGGCAGGTTAGGAGGAATGAACATTTACAAAATAGAAAACCCGGTGATGGGCCATAGGTCTCTGCCAGTATAGAATTAACAATTGAATATACAGAGACATACTTTTAAACAGTGAACCCCAACAGTTCTTGGTAAAGACAAGCATAAGTGGCGAAGCTCAGGACTTCCACAGGGGCAGGCTTCCCTTCTGCAGAAACTGCCAAACAGCAGAGGTGGTGTTAGGGGACCTCCAGAACAAACAGCTTGTGAAAGCCCTGCTCAGCAATGAAATAATGAATTCTAAACTGTCAATCTGAGCAAAGCATGGAAGAATCCCATTCAGACAAAAAGCCTTGAGGGTGAAAATTTATGTAACAGAAATCAGATCAGTGGCTGCAGAGACAGCAATAGCGGAGTGCTTGCTTATTACGATGCTCAGGGCCCAGGGTGCCACCTCAGCGCTGGAGGAGGAAGTGGGGAGGAAGAAGAGAAAGAGGGAGTGAGTGTAGTACCTGAGAGGCACGCTGCTGGAGCTGTCAAAGCTGTAGGCCCTTCTTCCTGCCCTAACCTGCACCAATGTGGGGTGCCGCAGCAGGGCCTGTCCACGGTGTCTGTACCATCTTTCCTGCCTCAGCCTCCTTCCACACTAAGCCTCCTCCCTGAGGGCATCCCAGCACTGTTGTCCGGATGGGAAGGATAGATAGATCAGAGCTGGAATGAGTTGAGTGGATCCACGAAATCCTGGTAGAGGGGAATGGGGAGGGGAGGGTGGTGGTGGTGATGATGGTGATGGTGGTGATGGTGGTGATGGTGGTGATGGTGATGGTGGTGGTGGTGATGGTGATGGTGGTGGTGGTGATGATGGTGATGATGGTGATGGTGGTGGTGGTGATGGTGGTGGTGATTGTGGTGATGGTGGTGATGGTGGTGGTGGTGATGGAGAACTCCTTCTTCCCAATTTTCAGTATTACAACCTTTTATTTTTAAAGGTGTGGCCAGGGTCTGCTTCTTCCTTTTGGAGCTTTCAGACACCTAGTGTCCAGGCCTAGCTGGGTGGGTGGTCCAAGAGTCACAGAGAGGAGAGAGAGAGAGAGAGAGAGAGAGAGAGAGAGAGAGAGAGAGAGAGAGAGAGAGAGAGAGAGGAGAAAGAGGAGGGAAGGAGGGGAGAGAGAAAGAGGAAGAGAGGGAGGGAGGGAGGGAGAGAGAGAGAGAGAGAGAGAGAGAGAGAGAGAGAGAGAGAGAGAGAGAGAGAAGGGGTGAGGGGCTTTTCCAAAGCAGCTCTTCAAGTGTCATGGCCTTTTAGCTTAGAAACAGCAACTCTTAGACTATGTTCAGTGAACCAGCTTGCGTTGGTTTATTCAGGGTGAAAAAGGGGGCAATAATACGAACCTTGGGGAACTGGGAAGGGATTTCCAGTGCAGGTGCATGTCGTTGGTTGGGCCTGGGAGGCTGGAGATGCGCTATTTGAATGAGGAGGAATTCCAGGAGCCAGGCTACTTGACTACTCCAAGAACTGCCCAGCCAGGGGGTGGAGACTACATGCTAATCCTTACTCCTGCCCATCTCAAGGTCGAGATTTTCAGAGTTAGCACAGGTTTCCACCTCACTCTAGCTCCGTGCTAGATTCCCTGGTGGCACGGTGCACATGCCCCACACATTGCCAGAGCGGGATGCCACAGAGGGAGCTGTCCACCATGATGGCATCTCCTCTCCAGTCTCCCGGAACTGCTACACAGTGATGGTGCCTCAGCCAAAGGTACCTGTGGCTGGAAAGACCTTCCCATCCTAAGCCATGTGTCCAACGCAGAGAAAAGAGGGTGAAAAAAAGCCACCAATCCTTGAGCAGGAAAACCCACCTATCCCAGAGCTCCCCAAACTCAGGACTTGAAATCCCACCAACCCTCACTCTGGAAATCTCTATCCTGAACACCCCCACCTCAAGAAATCCTATATAAGCCCTGTACTTTTCTTTAATTCCCTGCTTTCCTCTCCCTGGATTTGTCCCATTACACCCTGGACCCTGGTTGACTCTAACTGGAAGAAGCCAAGAAGCAATGAAGAAAAGAAGGAAGTAAGAGAAGTGGGGTGGGCTGAAGCCCCTGAGCTCCTCAGCTCCTCAGCTCAGCTGGGGACGCCCTCCCCTGAGAGCTACACTGCCTCTGCTGAGGAAGCTCTTAGAGCTGTGTAGTTCCTGGGCTTCTGAGTCCCAGGATGCTCTTCCATCCCATCAGGAAAGTCAACAGAGAAGGGAAAGGAAAAGAAAAAGGAAAAAGAAAGAAAAAGATGGAGGAATGGAGGCAGGGAGAAATGGAGAGAGGGAGGGAGGGAAGAAGGAAGAAGGAAGGAAGGAAGGAAGGAAGGAAGGAAGGAAGGAAGGGTGCTGTTAGCTTATAAGCAGCTCCACTAGCCTGCCTCTAGGTTGCTTAGCAACCTCAGATGTCATCACCTGCCACCACCACCAGAGGCCCAGGATAAAATGGACAAATCCACCACCTGCCTCTCTTGCACTCTCACTTCCTTGGCTTCCCTCCCTCTGTCTTTCTAAGGAGGTCCCCCTTTACCCCCACACCCAGCAGTCTCATATGCTCTCTACCTATACCCGACCCCCACCCTCTCTATGCTATTCTCTCCGTCTCCCTGTGTCCACTCTTCTTTCCCACTCCCCCTCCTCCCCAGCCCTGGCTGTGTCCAGTTAACTTCCTTTTCTCTCTGCTTTCTCTCATAACTACAGTAATAACCTTAACCATGGGACAGTCACGTTGGCTGCTTCTTTACTGTGCCCCTCACATACAACCAACATTACTTGCAGCATTTCTCCAACAACGCTTGCTTTCTTCCTCTCAGTACTGGTGTCATCCTCTCCTCAGACTTCTTTTGGACATTGCAGCTGGCCTGGCCTCCTCCCTCTCTCCATGGCATCCCCACAGTGGGATATTTAAGACTTAGAACTGATCTTCATTTTCTTTTCATAAGAATTCTCTCATCCACTGTGGTAAGCGAGCCTGGTGCTCCCTGAGTCACCCCGGGGCTGGGATCCATCATCTGTCTCAGGGCTCCTCTAGCAGCCCACCATAACCTGCCTGCCAGAAGCAAATATGCTCTACAGAGACACTTTGTATCTCCCCATCTGACTATCAGACTGTTGAAACAATGAACCCTAATGAAATAGGAATTTGTGCAGGAATTTTGTGTTGGGGGAAGGAAAAGGCTTCAGCAAGAGTAGGAATTTATCTCCTGAAAACTGATTTCACAGAATCTCACTACCAACAGGGTGAGGCTGAAGGCCAGACAAGGATGAACGGGTGGGTAGGCAGGACCACACCTTGACGGGTCTGCTTAAGTGTGCACATCCTGGGCTTCCCATTTAAACTTTAACCTGACAGACAGACCTGGGGAGTCTGCTGGATCCCTACGTCCCTCTTTCCAATGTGGCCTCATTGAATAAATCTCCTTTTTCTGCATTCAGCTTTTTATTTGGCTCTTTTAATTGGCTTTAAAAAAAGGATGGGTGACCTGACCTGACCTGGGGCACAGACTGTGAACCCCTCTTCCTGCATTTTTAACACCATCACTCAGCCAGTATCCTCACGTGATGCCGTGTCAGTCACATTTGTTCCTCATCCCTCTCACCCCATGTGTCTATCTGGCAATGTCCACACCTGTTAAAGGTCCGAATGTTGCTCCTTGTTGTCCACTTGGCCTGGGTCCTGCGGCTCCAATCGTCTCTGCTGTGTGATTGAAGATAAGACAAGGAACAGAAGGTGTGACTCACTCATCTTTCTATGCCTGGAGATCACATGGGTCACAAAACGTCCAGGTAGTGACAGAACCAACCCAGTCAAAGAACAAGCTAAGCGACACTGGTGCTAGCTGTCTTGTCTCTCCTGCTCATACCATTTTCTTTCATCTGCTTCATGTTCACAAGGGTCTCGCTTTCCCGCCACCTCCTCTGTCATCTTCTCTAACCTCTAAAGAGGACTCCCCTCCCCTCTTCTAGTTCAGGGCACCTGTCATCTCTTCTATTTTTACAAGGTAGGCCCCCCCGCCCAGACAACATGCCTGTATGACCATGGGCTTCTGTTCTCAGCTTTCCTGTGCCATGAGAATTTCCTACTCATGAAAAACGTTTATGGACAAAGATCTCTAAGCACAGAGACAGACAGTCATCAGAAACAGGATTCTATGCAATATTTACTAAGCTATCTTCCAAAAATGTCAGGCGCAAAACTAAGTTTGTCTCCAAGGCACCGAGGGAGTGAAGTGATTGGTGAGCGCCTCCCCCTGGCGTCCCCTCACGGAGAGTCACTTAGCAGTTGGAACTTGGTCCATCAATTCCAGATCACCACTTGACAGATAGTTTTCTTCCTCACACATTCCAAAAGGGCACCTGTGTTAATTCCTCCTACTGTTTATGAACAGCACTGGCTCAATATGGAGCATGTAGACAGTATGGAGAAGCCATGGGGAACTTTCAGGTTGTCCTAACCTACAGGATATATGACAAAATTGAAGCTGAAACAATTTCATTGTGTTTGTAGGCAAAACAGGGCATTGGAGCAGAGCATCTCCAAGGGCTTTTCCAACTCTGAAAATGTATGGTTTCTGCGCAGATGAGAACAATTTCAGGTGAATTGTAGAAGAAATAAGTTGAGCTCCCCCACCCCCCACCCTCACACAAATAAATAGAGGAACATAGTAACAAATACTAAAAAGAAAATCTTAAAAGCTATCCCTGAAGTTTTAGGACCATCATATTCTAATTTTTCTTGCTCGCTAAGAAATGGCACTTGGGTGAGACAACTAGTATCTCTCAGTAAATCATGTGTCTCTTCCATGCCTTCAGGACAGAGGCCACAGCAAAAGATCCAAGCCCACTTCCGGATTTGAACATTTACTAATCCCCACCAATCCCTGTACTTGAAAGCCCACCAATCTCCATTCTGGAAATCTCCACCTCCCAAGAAACCCTATATGAAATGCATTTCCTGTTCAGTTCCCCGTGGCTTCTCCCCCAAGCAGAGGCATCCACCCTCTTGTGTCTTTCCCAATAAATCACTTGTGTGAGATCTGTTGTGCAGAGTGAGTTTGTGGTATTCCTTGACTCCCAACTGCCTGGGTACCTTCCTCTTCAGAAGTAGAATACCACCACCCAAGAAGCCTTTTTCCTTAGAGTTGTAACATTCACACTGACATCTATTCTGTGTGGTCAGCAGGGCCAAATGAGGATAGGATAAACCTTCCTGAGCTGCTAAGTATGTCCAGCATGAAAGCTGTACTGGTCAGTCAGTCAGTCAGTCAGCTAGTCAGTCAGTCAGTCAGCTAGTCAGCTTGACACAAGATGGAGCCATCTGGGAAGAGGAAACCTCAACTGAGAAAATGTCTCTGTCATATTGGCCTGTTCAGTATTTTCGTGATTTATGATTAATGTGGGAGGGGTCTGCAGGTGCTCCTGGGCTGTATAAGAAAGTGGGATGAGGAAGCCATGGAAAGCAGTGTCCCCGCCCCACCCCCAGCCTGGCTTCTGCTTCCGTTCCTGCCTCTAGGCTCCTGCCTTGAGTTCCTGCCCCAACTTCCCTCAGTGATGTAGTGTGACCTGAATGTTGTAAGCTGAGACAAACCCCTTTCTCCACAAGTTGCTTTTGGTCACTGAGTTTTAGTCCAGCAGGCGAAGAGTAACTAGTTTCCTGCACTCAGCCTTGTTTTGCGCTTAGAATTAAAAGATGTGTCTACTTAAGCCATCAGGGATCCATGGCTTGGTTATCAGGTTAGATTCCAAGAGTCCGCTCAACCACAACTATCCAAAGATCATTCTAACTTATCTTTACACACAGATTAGTTTGTAATGTTTTGAAAGAAATCTATTCCCTATTCCCTTTGTGGCTGCGGATCTGCCTCCCCCAGCCCAGTAGTAGAAGCTGACCTCCTCTGGTAAAGTCTGTGGTCAGAGTGGGCTGCAGCCAGGTGCTGTTCAAGCAAGTTTGCATCTATATAAAAGGGCAAAGTTTAAGCAAACTGGAGAACAATAGGAGAAACTCCTAATATCAGGGGCCATAGAGACTGAAGAGGACACCCTCCAACTAGACAAGTCTTCTAGTAGAGGGAGGGGAACAGAACCCACACACAAAAATTTAGACCCAAAATTCACCCTGCCCATAAGACGTGCAGGGATAAAGATAGAGCAGAGATTGAGGGAATGTCCAACCAATGCCTGGCCCAACCCAAGACCCACCCCGTGGGAAAGAGCCCACCTCTGACACTACTAATGATACTCAGCCAGCTTGCAGAGCCCAGCAGAGTTGTCCTGTGGGAGGCTCCACTCAACAGTGCTTCGAAACAGATGTGGGAAAGTGGGGGGAAGGAGAAAAGGATCTGGAGGTGACAGGAGCCCTACAAGAAGACCAACAGAGCCAACTAACCAGGGCCCAGAGGGGCTTGCGGGGACTGAAGCACCAAGCCAGAACCTTGCGTGGATTGGACCTAGACCCCCACACAGATGCAGTTGAGCTTGGGCTTCAGATGGATGCTCTAGTGAGGGGAGTGGCAGCTGTCGCTAACATGGACTCTCTGGCCAGTTTATTGATCACATCCCCCTGGTGGGATTGCCTTGCCAGGCAACAGATGAAAGGGACACGTTTAGTCCTGATGGACTTGATGAAAGAAAGAAAGAAAGAAAGAAAGAAAGAAAGAAAGAAGAAGAAAAGAAAGAAAGAAAGAAAGAAAGAAAGAAAGAAAGCTCCGGAAGATGAAGTTCTACAAGCCAGCTCTCTCCACACCTGTCTCAAATGTGCTATAGGTTGATTAACCATGAGTGACCTGTCTATGCAGTTATTTAGAGTGTTTTCAGAACCTGATTCAGGGCTCAAAGGATATGTTTTGTCCTTTGTTGTGATTAGTAGATGGTTTTATATTCCTTGATTATGATAAATTTGTTTTTGAAACTCATTATGATATTTAAACTGGTCATTATCACAAAAGATTGTTGGTGCTTGGCTGTTAGTATTTTTCTTTGGGCAAAAAAGAATAAACTAAAAATTTTAAATTAATATGTTTTGAGTTTCTCTTTTAACTACTGCAAGAGGAGAAAACCAAAAATGATAAAGTATATTTTGAACCAAATGTGAACTCAATCACTTATTTAATACACTTTTGTCAAGTATCAGCCATTGGGCTAAGTGCTTTGAAGGGTGTGATGGGGAATAAATCACATTTCCTGCATTTGTGGAAGTTATAAATTTGCAGAAATGAGACAGATGAATAAATAACTGTAATAGGAGTAAAATGAGCGAATGCCTTAGATGACAGAGTGTTTTGGTCATCAAGGGATGGATACAAGTTCAGCTAAGAAAGAGAAGTCTCGAGAGAAGTTGGTCCATCACACATGTTTAGATGTGGAGAGTCAAGCTCTAGAAAGTGATGAAAACATGCTGTAAAGGGGAATGAAGAGAGAGCCATGGATGCCTTAAGGAAGGAGATACAGAGTGTGTAGCTGTGATACGGTATATAGCGTGGGTAGCTGGGATACAGTATATAGCGTGGGTAGCTGGGATACGGTATATGGCGTGGGTAGCTGGGATACGGTATATAGCGTGGGTAGCTGGGCTACGGTATATAGCGTGGGTAGCTGGGATACGGTATATGGCGTGGGTAAGCTGGGATCCGGTATATGGCGTGGGTAGCTGGGATGCGGTATATAGCGTGGGTAGCTGGGATACGGTATATGGCGTGGGTAGCTGGGATACAGTATATGGCGTGGGTAGCTGGGATACAGTATATAGCATGGGTAGCTGGGATGCGGTATATAGCGTGGGTAGCTGGGATGCGGTATATAGCGTGGGTAGCTGGGATACGGTATATGGCGTGGGTAGCTGGGATGCGGTATATAGCGTGGGTAGCTGTGATACGGTATATAGCGTGGGTAGCTGGGATACGGTATATAGCGTGGGTAGCTGGGATACGGTATATAGCGTGGGTAGCTGGGATACGGTATATAGCGTGGGTAGCTGGGATACGGGATATAGCGTGGGTAGCTGGGATACGGTATATAGCGTGGGTAGCTGGGATACGGTATATAGCGTGGGTAGCTGGGATACGGTATATAGCGTGGGTAGCTGGGATACGGTATATAGCGTGGGTAGCTGTGATACGGTATATAGCGTGGGTAGCTGTGATACGGTATATGGCGTGGGTAGCTGGGATACGGTATATAGCGTGGGTAGCTGTGATACGGTATATAGCGTGGGTAGCTGGGATACGGTATATAGCGTGGGTAGCTGGGATACGGTATATAGCGTGGGTAGCTGGGATACGGTATATAGCGTGGGTAGCTGGGATACGGTATATAGCGTGGGTAGCTGGGATACGGTATATAGCGTGGGTAGCTGGGATACGGTATATAGCGTGGGTAGCTGTGATACGGTATATAGCGTGGGTAGCTGGGATACGGGATATAGCGTGGGTAGCTGTGATACGGTATATAGCGTGGGTAGCTGGGATACGGTATATAGCGTGGGTAGCTGTGATACGGTATATAGCGTGGGTAGCTGGGATACGGTATATAGCGTGGGTAGCTGTGATACGGTATATAGCGTGGGTAGCTGGGATACGGTATATAGCGTGGGTAGCTGGGATGCGGTATATAGCGTGGGTAGCTGGGATACGGTATATGGCGTGGGTAGCTGGGATGCGGTATATAGCGTGGGTAGCTGTGATACGGTATATAGCGTGGGTAGCTGGGATACGGTATATAGCGTGGGTAGCTGTGATACGGTATATAGCGTGGGTAGCTGGGATACGGTATATAGCGTGGGTAGCTGTGATACGGTATATAGCGTGGGTAGCTGGATACGGTATATAGCGTGGGTAGCTGGGATACGGTATATAGCGTGGGTAGCTGTGATGCGGTATATAGCGTGGGTAGCTGGGATACGTATATGGCGTGGGTAGCTGGGATACGGTATATAGCGTGGGTAGCTGGGATACGGTTATATAGCGTGGGTAGCTGTGATGCGGTATATAGCGTGGGTAGCTGGGATACGGTATATAGCGTGGGTAGCTGGGATACGGTATATAGCGTGGGTAGCTGTGATACGGTATATAGCGTGGGTAGCTGGGATACGGTATATAGCGTGGGTAGCTGGGATACGGTATATAGCGTGGGTAGCTGGGATACGGTATATAGCGTGGGTAGCCTGGGATACGGTATTATGGCGTGGGTAGCTGGGATACGGTATATGGCGTGGGTAGCTGGGATAACGGTATATGGCGTGGGTAGCTGGGATACGGTATATAGCGTGGGTAGCTGGATACGGTATATAGCGTGGGTAGCTGGGATACGGTATATGGCGTGGGTAGCTGGGATACGGTATATGGCGTGGGTAGCTGGGATACGGTATTGGCTGGGTAGCTGGGATACGTATATAGCGTGGGTAGCTGGGATACGGTATATAGCGTGGGTAGCTGGGATACGGTATATAGCGTGGGTAGCTGGGATACGGTATATGGCGTGGGTAGCTGTGATGTGGTATATAGCGTGGGTAGCTGGGATATGGTAT
Organism: Acomys russatus; assembly: GCF_903995435.1. NCBI lineage: Eukaryota > Metazoa > Chordata > Mammalia > Rodentia > Muridae > Acomys > Acomys russatus. The sequence goes on from NC_067159.1 coordinate 3,853,407, forward strand.
ATAGCGTGGGTAGCTGGGATACGGTATATAGTGTGGGTAGCTGGGATACGGTATATGGCGTGGGTAGCTGTGATGTGGTATATAGCGTGGGTAGCTGGGATACGGTATATGGCGTGGGTAGCTGTGATGTGGTATATAGCGTGGGTAGCTGGGATACGGTATATAGCGTGGGTAGCTGGGATACGGTATATAGCGTGGGTAGCTGGGATACGGTATATAGCGTGGGTAGCTGGGATGCGGTATATAGCGTGGGTAGCTGGGATACGGTATATAGCGTGGGTAGCTGGGATACGGTATATAGCGTGGGTAGCTGGGATACGGTATATAGCGTGGGTAGCTGGGATGTGGTATATAGCGTGGGTAGCTGGGATACGGTATATAGCGTGGGTAGCTGGGGTGCGGTATATAGCGTGGGTAGCTGGGATACGGTATATAGCGTGGGTAGCTGGATACGGTATATAGCGTGGGTAGCTGGGATACGGTATATAGCGTGGGTAGCTGTGATGCGGTATATAGCGTGGGTAGCTGGGATGCGGTATATAGCGTGGGTAGCTGTGATGTGGTATATAGCGTGGGTAGCTGTGATACGGTATATAGCGTGGGTAGCTGGGATACAGTATATAGCGTGGGTAGCTGGGATACGGTATATAGCGTGGGTAGCTGTGATGTGGTATATAGCGTGGGTAGCTGTGATACGGTATATAGCGTGGGTAGCTGGGATGCGGTATATAGCGTGGGTAGCTGGGATACGGTATATAGCGTGGGTAGCTGGGATACGGTATATAGCGTGGGTAGCTGGGATACGGTATATAGCGTGGGTAGCTGGGATACGGTATATAGCGTGGGTAGCTGGGATACGGTATATAGCGTGGGTAGCTGGGATACGTATAGCGTGGTAGCTGGATACGGTATATAGCGTGGGTAGCTGGGATACGGTATATAGCGTGGGTAGCTGGGATACGGTATATAGCGTGGGTAGCTGGGATGCGGTATAGCGTGGGTAGCTGGGATACGGTATATAGTGTGGGTAGCTGGGATACGGTATATAGCGTGGGTAGCTGTGATGTGGTATATAGCGTGGGTAGCTGGGATGCGGTATATAGCGTGGGTAGCTGGGATACGGTATATAGCGTGGGTAGCTGGGATACGGTATATAGCGTGGTAGCTGGGATACGGTATATAGCGTGGGTAGCTGGGATACGGTATATAGCGTGGGTAGCTGTGATACGGTATATAGCGTGGGTAGCTGGGATACGGGATATAGCGTGGGTAGCTGTGATACGGTATATAGCGTGGGTAGCTGGGATACGGGATATAGCGTGGGTAGCTGTGATACGGTATATAGCGTGGGTAGCTGGGATACGGTATATAGCGTGGGTAGCTGTGATACGGTATATAGCGTGGGTAGCTGTGATACGGTATATAGCGTGGGTAGCTGGGATGCGGTATATAGCGTGGGTAGCTGGGATACGGTATATGGCGTGGGTAGCTGTGATGCGGTATATAGCGTGGGTAGCTGGGATACGGTATATAGCGTGGGTAGCTGGGATACGGTATATAGCGTGGGTAGCTGTGATACGGTATATAGCGTGGGTAGCTGGGATACGGTATATAGCGTGGGTAGCTGTGATGCGGTATATAGCGTGGGTAGCTGGGATACGGTATATAGCGTGGGTAGCTGGGATACGGTATATAGCGTGGGTAGCTGGGATACGGTATATGGCGTGGGTAGCTGTGATGTGGTATATAGCGTGGGTAGCTGGGATACGGTATATAGCGTGGGTAGCTGGGATACGGTATATAGTGTGGGTAGCTGGGATACGGTATATGGCGTGGGTAGCTGTGATGTGGTATATAGCGTGGGTAGCTGGGATACGGTATATGGCGTGGGTAGCTGTGATGTGGTATATAGCGTGGGTAGCTGGGATACGGTATATAGCGTGGGTAGCTGTGATGCGGTATATAGCGTGGGTAGCTGGGATACGGTATATAGCGTGGGTAGCTGGGATGCGGTATATAGCGTGGGTAGCTGGGATACGGTATATAGTGTGGGTAGCTGGGATACGGTATATAGCGTGGGTAGCTGGGATACGGTATATAGCGTGGGTAGCTGTGATGTGGTATATAGCGTGGGTAGCTGGGATACGGTATATAGCGTGGGTAGCTGGGGTGCGGTATATAGCGTGGGTAGCTGGGATACGGTATATAGCGTGGGTAGCTGGATACGGTATATAGCGTGGGTAGCTGGGATACGGTATATAGCGTGGGTAGCTGTGATGCGGTATATAGCGTGGGTAGCTGGGATGCGGTATATAGCGTGGGTAGCTGTGATGTGGTATATAGCGTGGGTAGCTGTGATACGGTATATAGCGTGGGTAGCTGGGATACAGTATATAGCGTGGGTAGCTGGGATACGGTATATAGCGTGGGTAGCTGTGATGTGGTATATAGCGTGGGTAGCTGTGATACGGTATATAGCGTGGGTAGCTGGATGCGGTATATAGCGTGGGTAGCTGGGATACGGTATATAGCGTGGGTAGCTGGGATACGGTATATAGCGTGGGTAGCTGGGATACGGTATATAGCGTGGGTAGCTGGGATACGGTATATAGCGTGGGTAGCTGGGATACGGTATATAGCGTGGGTAGCTGGGATACGGTATATAGCGTGGGTAGCTGGGATACGGTATATAGCGTGGGTAGCTGGGATACGGTATATAGCGTGGGTAGCTGGGATGCGGTATATAGCGTGGGTAGCTGGGATACGGTATATAGTGTGGGTAGCTGGGATACGGTATATAGCGTGGGTAGCTGTGATGTGGTATATAGCGTGGGTAGCTGGGATGCGGTATATAGCGTGGGTAGCTGGGATACGGTATATAGCGTGGGTAGCTGGGATACGGTATATAGCGTGGTAGCTGGGATACGGTATATAGCGTGGGTAGCTGTGATACGGTATATAGCGTGGGTAGCTGGATACGGTATATAGCGTGGGTAGCTGGGATACGGTATATAGCGTGGGTAGCTGGATACGGTATATAGCGTGGGTAGCTGGGATACGGTATATAGCGTGGGTAGCTGTGATACGGTATATAGCGTGGGTAGCTGGGATACGGTATATAGCGTGGGTAGCTGTGATACGGTATATAGCGTGGGTAGCTGGGATACGGTATATAGCGTGGGTAGCTGTGATACGGTATATAGCGTGGGTAGCTGTGATACGGTATATAGCGTGGGTAGCTGGGATGCGGTATATAGCGTGGGTAGCTGGGATACGGTATATGGCGTGGGTAGCTGGATGCGGTATATAGCGTGGTAGCTGTGATACGGTATATAGCGTGGGTAGCTGTGATACGGTATATAGCGTGGGTAGCTGTGATACGGTATATAGCGTGGGTAGCTGGGTAGCTGTGATACGGTATATAGCGTGGGTAGCTGGGATACGGTATATAGCGTGGGTAGCTGGATACGGTATATAGCGTGGGTAGCTGTGATGCGGTATATAGCGTGGGTAGCTGGGATACGGTATATGGCGTGGGTAGCTGGGATACGGTATATAGCGTGGGTAGCTGGGATACGGTATATAGCGTGGGTAGCTGTGATGCGGTATATAGCGTGGGTAGCTGTGGATACGGTATATAGCGTGGGTAGCTGGGATACGGTATATAGCGTGGGTAGCTGTGATACGGTATATAGCGTGGGTAGCTGGGATACGGTATATAGCGTGGGTAGCTGGGATACGGTATATAGCGTGGGTAGCTGGGATACGGTATATAGCGTGGGTAGCTGGGATACGGTATATGGCGTGGGTAGCTGGGATACGGTATATGGCGTGGGTAGCTGGGATACGGTATATGGCGTGGGTAGCTGGGATACGGTATATAGCGTGGGTAGCTGGGATACGGTATATAGCGTGGGTAGCTGGGATACGGTATATGGCGTGGGTAGCTGGGATACGGTATATGGCGTGGGTAGCTGGGATACGGTATATAGCGTGGGTAGCTGGGATACGGTATGTGGCGTGGGTAGCTGGGATACGGTATATGGCGTGGGTAGCTGGGATACGGTATATGGCGTGGGTAGCTGGGATACGGTATATAGCGTGGGTAGCTGGGATACGGTATATAGCGTGGGTAGCTGGGATACGGTATATAGCGTGGGTAGCTGGGATACGGTATATAGCGTGGGTAGCTGGGATACGGTATATGGCGTGGGTAGCTGGGATACGGTATATGGCGTGGGTAGCTGGGATACGGTATATGGCGTGGGTAGCTGGGATACGGTATATGGCGTGGGTAGCTGGGATACAGTATATGGCGTGGTAGCTGGGATACGGTATATGGCGTGGTAGCTGGGATACGGTATATAGCGTGGGTAGCTGGGATACGTATATAGCGTGGGTAGCTTGGATACGGTATATAGCGTGGGTAGCTGGGATACGGTATATAGCGTGGGTAGCTGTGATGCGGTATATAGCGTGGGTAGCTGGGATACGGTATATAGCGTGGGTAGCTGGGATGCGGTATATAGCGTGGGTAGCTGGGATACGGTATATAGTGTGGGTAGCTGGGATACGGTATATGGCGTGGGTAGCTGTGATGTGGTATATAGTGTGGGTAGCTGGGATACGGTATATAGCGTGGGTAGCTGGGATACGGTATATAGCGTGGGTAGCTGGGATACGGTATATAGCGTGGGTAGCTGGGATACGGTATATAGCGTGGGTAGCTGGGATACGGTATATAGCGTGGGTAGCTGGGATACGGTATATAGCGTGGGTAGCTGGGATACGGTATATAGCGTGGGTAGCTGTGATGCGGTATATAGCGTGGGTAGCTGGGATACGGTATATAGCGTGGGTAGCTGGGATACGGTATATAGCGTGGGTAGCTGGGATACGGTATATGGCGTGGGTAGCTGTGATGTGGTATATAGCGTGGGTAGCTGGGATACGGTATATAGCGTGGGTAGCTGGGATACGGTATATAGTGTGGGTAGCTGGGATACGGTATATGGCGTGGGTAGCTGTGATGTGGTATATAGCGTGGGTAGCTGGGATACGGTATATGGCGTGGGTAGCTGTGATGTGGTATATAGCGTGGGTAGCTGGGATAACGGTATATAGCGTGGTAGCTGGGATACGGTATATAGCGTGGGTAGCTGGGATACGGTATATAGCGTGGGTAGCTGGATGCGGTATATAGCGTGGGTAGCTGGGATACGGTATATAGTGTGGGTAGCTGGGATACGGTATATAGCGTGGGTAGCTGGGATACGGTATATAGCGTGGGTAGCTGTGATGTGGTATATAGCGTGGGTAGCTGGGATACGGTATATAGCGTGGGTAGCTGGGGTGCGGTATATAGCGTGGGTAGCTGGGATACGGTATATAGCGTGGGTAGCTGGATACGGTATATAGCGTGGGTAGCTGGGATACGGTATATAGCGTGGGTAGCTGTGATGCGGTATATAGCGTGGGTAGCTGTGATGCGGTATATAGCGTGGGTAGCTGTGATGTGGTATATAGCGTGGGTAGCTGTGATACGGTATATAGCGTGGTAGCTGGATAACAGTATATAGCGGGGGTAGCTGGGATACGGTATATAGCGTGGGTAGCTGTGATGTGGTATATAGCGTGGGTAGCTGTGATACGGTATATAGCGTGGTGACTGGGATTCGGTAATTAGCGTGGGTAGCTGGATAACGGTATATAGCGTGGGTAGCTGGGATACGGTATATAGCGTGGGTAGCTGGGATACGGTATATAGCGTGGGTAGCTGGGATTGCGGTATATAGCGTGGGTAGCTGGGATGACGGTATATAGCGTGGGTAGCTGGGATACGGTATATAGCGTGGGTAGCTGGGATACGGTATATAGCGTGGGTAGCTGGGATACGGTATATAGCGTGGGTAGCTGGGATACGGTATATAGCGTGGGTAGCTGGGATGCGGTATATAGCGTGGGTAGCTGGGATACGGTATATAGCGTGGGTAGCTGGGATACGGTATATAGCGTGGGTAGCTGTGATGTGGTATATAGCGTGGGTAGCTGGGATGCGGTATATAGCGTGGGTAGCTGGGATACGGTATATAGCGTGGGTAGCTGGGATACGGTATATAGCGTGGGTAGCTGTGATGTGGTATATGGCGTGGGTAGCTGTGACATGATCTATAGAGTGCATGGCTGTGATATAGTATACAGGGTTGGTAGCTGTGATACAGTGTATAGAGTGCGTGGCTCTGATAGTGACAGTATATAGAGTGTGTAGCAGTGACACGGTATATAGTGTGGGTGGCTGTGATGTGGGTTGTCCACGTGGTGGAGAAAATACAGATTTTAGCTCGGCAGCTGCTGCAGTGCCTCAAATGAGGTCTAAAAGCTTAACCAGGTGTAAGACTGCAAATACATGCAGAGCCTCGGATTTGAAGGTCATACTGGAGGCGGGATCAGCCAACCTTCCGTATCTGTGGAAGCAAGGGCTGGAAGCACAGACTGGGAAATCCTTGAAATCAAAGAAAAGCCAGGAACTCAGGCCTATTGTGTGGTGAGCGTCTGTCAGACTCTGCTCTGGAATATGTACTGTTACGTGTCACAGGAGGGTCTGGACCCAGCCCTTGTCCTGTGATTCCAGACCTTTGTTACGCCTTAGGGGAACCTACAGGGGAAACAGAGGTTACCGGGACAGTGGAAAGAACATGAAATGCCTGGGGATGACCCTTCGAGAACTGTCTGCAGCCAGGGGCCAGGAAAAGGAGGCCAATCCCACAGTAAAGCTCCTACTACGAGCTATGATGGATGGTCTCTGCTCTTCCAGCAAAGACTTTGTCTTCTTGGGACCTACATTCTAGTGCAAAATTATGCACTCAATAGACAAATAAACACGTGGATAAATGTATGGGTTGCGTAAGCCGTGGTGAAAGTAAAACAGAATAAACCTAGAGAGAGAGAGAGAGAGAGAGCGCAGCTGGGGTGTGGGATGTTGGGGGTGAAAAGATTGCTTAAATAAGAACATCTCTAAATTTAAAAACAAGGAAAGGGAGCCTCAGGAGAGGTCATCTGAGTGGAAATGAGAACAGGAAGTCTAGAAAACTCTGGGGGGATGAAGCACAGCAGACAGAGGGAGGGTCTCTGTGGCTGCTGAGTGGAGAAGCAGCTTGCGGTTGGGGAAAGGCGACTTCATCTAGCCATTAGCTTCTCCCTCCCTCTTCTTCCTTTCATGCTTACCACGAATATTCTTTAATTGGTCATTTTTATGTCGAAAAGATCCTACTTTGAATAGATTTGACGAGAAGCACGTTCTTGTTTCTTTTTACTTTTGTTGCTGTTGCTGTTGCGGAGGCAAAGTCTCACTCTGCTGCTCAGACTCCTTCCTTGTTCTCCTCAGCAGCTGTATCGCAGGCGGTTGCCAGCATGCCCAGCAAGTATCTCTCTTTACTTATTCATGTGTAGGGCCTCATACTCCCACTGCAGCAATGAGCCTGCCTGGCTTTACAGATGTTCAATAAATGAGTGGGGGCAAAACTCCTATGGAAGGAGATTCAATTTAAATGTCCCCTTAATCAAAGGGAGTGCAGGAATGACGGTCAATGCTGACTTTTGGTGTGGCCTAGGGCCCCTGGGGCCACTATGTGCCTAACAGGGCATTGGAAATATATTAAACATAAGTGAGCTCCTTTCTGAGACTGCGTCAACCAACAGCATCCATCATTTCAGAGAGGCCAGGGTTCTGAAGCATCAGTCCATTTGCTTAGCTGCTGTGTAGCTAGCCAGGTACCAGAAACCTTAAGGTGATGGAGGGTGAACTCCTTTCTAATGTCCGCAGTCTGTGAGGTAGGCCTGAAGCTGCAGGAGTCTTATTTGTGGGGCCTTGGAGGACCAGATTCCTGGCACCTCTTCTAGACCAAACCATTAGACGGACATCGGAGGGAGAGAGAGAGAGAGAGGAGAGAGAGAGAGAGAGAGAGAGAGAGAGAGAGAGAGAGAGAGAGAGAGAGAGAGAGAGAGAGAGAGAGAGAGAGAGCGCTTCCTTCAAGTCAGATTTCAGCAAAGTGGCCTTAGACTGCTCATCTCAAAGAAAGTTTTCCCCATTTTCTAAAGGAAAAGTTTGGTTGGGGCTATGTCGGTGTTGGGTTAAGATCCCCAGACTTGGCAGAGCCCTTTGTCCCACGTGTGCTCTTTGGCCCTTTAGGCAAAACTATAGGTCAGAGGTTTGCTCTGTATTTTTCTTGAAAATTGGCTCTACAGTTTTGTATTCAGCCCACAGTGGGCTCTGCTCTATGTTGCTTGACATTGTGTAAATCAGTGTTCTTCCAACTTGCCCTGAGAGACTCCACTTCATTATCAACCTCGGGCTCCATGTTAAGTGTAAACACAGAAGCAGGATGGCTCTGCACTTTGGTGGGCATGCAAACACTGCCTACTGTCCAGCACAACCCTGAGAGTTTAATCCCTAAAAGTAAAATGGGTGCCATCCCATAAATTTATCAAAACAAAATGGAATAAGCCTGTGGATTATTAAATCATTATCAGGAAAACCAGGCCTGAGAACTTGTCACATACCAGACCAAGGGACGGTGTGGCACCTTCGTCAGGACTCTGGGAAGAGAAGGGCTCCTAACACTGGCGTGATGATGGCCATGGCTGACCTGTCATCTGGCCATCCAGTGTGTGCATCAGGAGACCAGCAGTCAGAGAACTCTCAGCTGTTCCAGGGGCTTTAGCTCAGCTTTGTCCCCACTACTGATATGACCTAATCAGTTGTCCATCTGTCCGTCCATTCATCTGTTCCTCCATCTGGAGCTGGCTTTGCCTGTATGGCCTCCACACCTCAGTCTTTGCTGCTGCTGCTCAACCTAACTCAAGGCTCATCTCAACTCTGACCTGAGTCTTGACTCTGTGATGGCACTTCAGCAAGGATCGCCTTGGTACCTCCATCAGCTTCCTGCTTCTGTCCCTCAATGAAGCCTCTTAGGCTCACTTCCAACTATGCTGCACCGTACTAAGCCCTTTGCAGCACTCTTTAACCTACACAAATCCAAATATGTGGATAGATTTACTGCGTGATATTCAGTGTGTGACCCTAGAGTTAAATGTAGTGGCTGCCATTGGAGTAAAAGGACCTCTATTTGTCTTGGCCAGGTATCAAGGGACTAGGGACCATTTGGCAAATTGCAGCCAATGAACCAATATAGTTTGTGGATTTATTGCTTGTCAGTCAGTTCTGACACAGAAAGAGAGAACGTGTCATGTGTATCCAGGCTGCTGACATAGTTAATGTGCTCATTTCCCAAGTGAAAACAGTGGTATGTAAATGAAGGGCAAAGTGTAACAGTCGCCTCTCCTCAGACTTTGAGATGGCAGATGGAGGAGGAAAGAGAGCATCACAGCTCCCTCTTTCAAATCTGAAGTACTATACTCTCTCCTCTCTCATCTTTGGAATTTGAAATGCTGTACTCTCTCACCTCTCATCTTTTGCAGAAGATAGAGGCTATTAAAGAAAATCGCAGCTGTCCAAAGTGCAGAGAATCAGTGGCTTTGAGGTGCCCATGTCCAAAGGGGCCATTTATAACATAACCTCTAAACCCGAGGCTCAGAGGACATAGTGGAAGGGCGTGGGGAGGGGTGATTGTAAGAACCGAAGGACTGGGAGAGGGGACTGCTGTGTCATAGTGTCTTCTGGACATGACAGGGATGTTGCACTCAAGAACTCTCAACACCACGGCTGCCTACCATCATACCAATCAAACTCCAAGCTTGCATAGGGAAGGGCTCACAAGGCTATACTGGACTGACAGGGGTGGGGGGAGCTGTAGAAGAAGAGAACATGATTTTGAGATGGGACGTGGGGTGATGCAGAAGGTGTTAACGGAGGGAGGGAGGAATGGATATGACAAAAAAAGGATCGTTGTATGATATTCTCAAAAAATTTAAAACACCAGGTGAAATTAGAGCCATACTTTGCGCTAAAGGGAGGAAGGCGGAGACAACAGGGCTTTGTATCCTGATAAAGCATGACTATTTTTATAACCTCATGTCTATTCTCTGCTTAATTCTTTTCAGTCTGCTCTGTATATGATTTCTGATCAAAAGCCTAAGTCGGCCAGTCCTCTGCACAGGAAAGCATCACTCCCCCCCCCCCCCCCCGCCGCTCCCCGCAGGAAGGCTATTTGATCGAGAGAATTTAGAAAGAGTGTGAAGCCTGCTTGAAATGCGGGTCAGTGCTGTGCCCGCTCGGCCTGGCTTCTACACTGGACTCAGGGTCTCATCTAAATCATTCCGGCGAGGATCACAGGGACCGGAGAGCTGAGCGGAAACCAGAGCGAGACTCCGGAACATTACGTTTAATCTTTGTCTAAGTGGACCACTGAATTGGTTTTGAGTAGCTTGTAAAATAAGGCCACCTGCTGAGACTGTGCTAAAAATTTAAATACTAGGGCTTGTGGTCCTTCCTTCCAGTGTCAGAGCTTGAGAAAGGAGAGAAAGATGGAAAATTAAGGCACCATGCTAAGGGAAAGAGGCCCCTCACTCAGGAATCTAATTTGTCTATCATAGTGACTGATAATTTTTTTAAAATCAACACAATTAATAAAGCCAAAAGTGCCTACAGAAATAATGTATTTCCTAAAGACATCTCAAGAATGCTAAAAAACAACAGATTCTGCTGATGGCACTAGGGATATTGGGAACCCTCTTAACACTTACTTGGAAACACAATGTTTACAGCCTTGAGTTAGAGCACATTAGCCCTCTCCTCTCATCCCTAAACCTAAGTAGTATGCACCACAAACCTTTCAACAAGTCTGGAACTTCTTTAAGAAAAGAAAAGAAAAAAAAAAAAATTAAGTAAATTAGCCTATATGTTTTCACTTTGTAACTTTACTTAAATTTTAACCTTTGTTTCACCTTTTATCTTGTTTTTGGGGATAGAGACTGCAGTTTGAAGGCTATAATTTGGCAAATATATTAACCAAGAGGCTGTAACCAATATGGTGGAAATGGACACGTACAACACCTCAAAATGTCATCGCTGAGCAAGCCTGAGTTGCCAGGTTGCTGGCTGCTACACTGACGTCCGGCAATGCTGCATTTTATAAGCCATGGATCTGCCTAAAGGGACTAGAATTTTTGGCAATCTTGCAAAAATCACAAGAGTTTTAATTAAATTGCTTTCAACATAGCTTGACTTAATGAGTCGTAGGACAAAATGTTGAATTAACACAAAGAATTTCCTAATGGAGTGAAAACAAATAGGAGGTGGCTTCTCTGAGCTTTCTATAATTGGAACCACCAGTCAGAGGTGTCAGCTGAAGGCTCCCTGATGAAATTTTTTGTCTCTGAGTCAGCATACAAAAATCAAATGCTGGGGAAAAAAAAAGAGTTCACTTTTCAAGTGCAAAATCGTTCAGGGTCAGACAGAGATGGATTGGACTTTCCTTGCTTGCTGAGAACTCATCATCTAGAAGCGGAGGTGAGAAGTGGACACGGATAAGATAGCTAATAAATTTCACCTTAATGTAAGAGACCTAAATACAAATATAAGTAGTGAGGAGGGTCAGTGGAGTGACCACCGCAGAGGCTTCCCGTGCTGGTCCAGGAAGGAAGGGTGACTGCATTAGGATGGGCAGACCGGTCATGGTTCCAAATGAAAAGCATGGTTCTTGTTAAGTTGACACAATGGTGCAAGTCCAACAAGTACACCAGACTCAATGGAGCGGGTCTCTAGCCAGGAACTTACCTGCATTCAGGAATGGAACAAGTGGGGCTGGAGATGGCTCAGCCATTAAGAACACGTGCTGTCAAAGAGTACTTGAGCTCAGTTCCCAGCATTGGGCACCCACAGTCACATGAACACAGATAGACATATGCACACAGACATGTGCAGACAGACACACGCACATTGATACAGGCACAAAGACATGTATACACAGACACATGCACATAGTCACATGCACACACGTGCACACAGACACATGCACACAGATAGACATATGAACACAAACACACAAACATGTATAGACACGTGTGCACATAGACACGTGCACACAGACAAATGCACACAGATATGTGCAGATGACACATGTATATTGACACAGGTACACAGGCATGTGCACACAGACATGTACACACAGATAGACACGCGCACAAAGACACATGCACACAGACATGCACACATAGACATGTGCACACAGATACTTGCACATAGACAAAGGCACACAGACACTTGCATATAGACATGTGCACATAGACACGCACACAGACACATGCACACAGGCATGTGCACATAGATAGACACAGGCACACAGATATGTGCAGACAAACACATGTATATTGACACAGGCACACAGGCACATGCACATAGACATGTGCACACACAGATAGCACATACATACAGATACATGCACATAGACACATATACACAGACACATGCCTACACACAGATAGATACATACGGACATATGCATATACAAATTGACACATACACACACACATGCACACAGATAGACACATGCACACACAGACACATGCACACACAGACACATGCACACACAGAGACAGACATATGCACACACACATGTGTACATAGACACATGCACACAGACATATGTGCATACTCATAATAGAAAAAACAATAAGTCTTATGTTAAGGGAATGGCATGAGTAAATTGAGGATTAGCTCAACAAGACTGCTGAGAATAAAAATAAAATTGACTTTATCCTGAAGGCAGAGTAATAATTTGGCCATTGTGTTTACAGAGAAGGGATCTAACTAGGTTCACCAGACTGTCTTACAGGGAAAAAATAAGAAGAAAAGAAATAAGCTAAGCCTATTGAAATTGTTCCACTAAGACCAGAAAGCTCAAGCTACCACAGTGGCAATAAAGATATTGTTAAAAGTGTAAGTGAGACGCCAGCTCAATAAACAAGTCCAGAGGCTGGTGTGCAGCTCGGTCAGAGGCTGGTGTGCAGCTCAGTCGGAGAGCACTTCTCTAGTGAACATGGGGCCAGAGTTCCATCCCCAACACCATAAAATAAAGAAATGACTGCATCTGGGCTTTTTTTAGTTTGGGATAGATATTTCAAAAGTTTTATTTGTTTTGTCTGTGTATATGAATGTGATATGCCTATATGTGCCTCTGTGTGTGTGTGTGTGTGTGTGTGTGTATGTGTGTGTGTGTGTGTGCTTAACAATCTAAGTGTATGTAGAAAGCAGAGATTAACTTCAGGTGTCTTTCTCAACCACTCTGTATTGTTCTGAGATAGAGTCTCTCACAGAGCGTGGTATGCCCTCCTTTGGTTGGACTAGCGAGCCACCAGTCTTCATGTCTGCGCCTCCCCAGTCCTGGGATTTCGGGCATGTGGCACCTTGCTTCAGTGTGGGTGCTAGGGGTCCCCAGGTTTCTGCAGCAAGCATTTAGCTCACCAAGCCATCCTCCTGGTCTAACATGTAACCGTTGTGTCTCCAGACACCACTCTGTTGCACATCAGAACCTCACTAGTGACCACTCAACAAGACCTTAAGTGGCTGACTGCCACTCGGTTGTCTATATGTCCACCTTCATCAAGGCCTTCGCCCCCGACTCTCCACTAGTCCTGAGTCCTATTGGCCATCTGAGCACACGTTCCAGTCAAGTCCCTGCAAGGGAACCTGGTGTAAAAACGATCGTGTTCTGCTCACTGGTCTATGTCTGGTGTTAATGGTGTGTGGCACGCCGCATGTGCAGTGAATAGGGGTGTTCTTGGGGTCAACAACCATGAAGGGAGAAGCTGGGATGGGATACAGTCTGACGAAGGTCCTAGTCAGTCTCTCTGGAACCCTTGAAGCTGAGGTGGCCTGCACAGGGAGATCAAGTTGAAGTCACTTGTCTGGACCTTTTTAAAAATATATATTTTATTAATTTATTAATATTACATCTCAATTGTTATCCCATCCCTTCTATCCTTCCAATCCTCCCTCCCTCCCATTTTCCCCTTACTCCTCTCCCCTATGACTGTGACTGAGGGGGTATCAAGTCTCTTCTTGGTAGCCTGCTGTCCTTCCTCTGAGTGCCACCAGGCCTCTCCATCCTCCATCCAGGGGACGTGGTCAAATATGGGGCACCAGAGTTCATGTGAAAGTCAGACCCCACTCTTCACTCAACTGTGGAGAATGTCCTGTCCATTGGCTAGATCTGTGTAGGGGTTTGAAGTTTACTGCACGTATTGTCCTTGGCTGGTGCCATAGTTTGAGCAAGACCCCTGGGCCCAGATCTGCCCATCACAATGTTCTTCTTGTAGGTTTCTAGGACCCTCTGGATCCTTTTATTTCCCCATTCTCCCATGCTTCTCTCACCTAGAGTCCCAATAGGATGTCCTCCCCTCTGTCCCACTTTCCTGGTAAGTGAAGACTTTCATGGGGCATGCCCCTTGGGCTAGTTAACCCAGAAGCAAAAAGAGTCAAATGGTATGTACTCACTTATATCTGGACACTTGTCTGGGTCTTTATCAGCCAACAAGGAGCCCAGGATGCCCAAGGAGAGAACCACGACCATGATCCAGGGATGCTCTTCAAGGAACCTGTGTGGCAGGCTGAGAGCAAGAGTGTCTTCTGGGTCCCTTTGTTTCTGAAGAGGGATCCGGCAGCTTGTCACAGTCCATCGCAAACCTATTGAACAGCCAAGAACGGATGGGGTGAGTGTTCCTGATACATAAGGACCAAAGCAAAGCAGAGTCTGTCCCACAAACTCTCCTGCGCCAAGTCCCCCATTTGTGGGCTGGAGAGATGGCTCAGAGGTTAAGAGCACTGGCTGCTCTTCCAGAGGTCCTGAGTTCAGTTCCTAGCAACCACATGGTGGCTCACAACCATCTATGATGTGGTCTGGTGCCCTCTTCTGGTGTGCACAGATAGTGTTTTCATGTACAAAATAAATAAACAAAAATCTTTTTTATAAAAAGTTCTCCATTTGTAAGCAAAGTCCTGTGCCGGATACACTGAGGAATGGAACGTCATAGACAATGACGTCAGGCCTCTAGACAGAGAAACACCTGGACACAGATGCCCACCGCGCCAAAGCAATGCATATCCTAAGTGCATGCTTGTAGAAGAAAAAGAGGATGCACCTCCTCCCCCCCCCCCCACCTGCTAGGGGCATGAGGGAGCAGTCTTGAGAAAGTCATCGTGGCTTCTGTGGCCTGAACAAGGTTAATGCTGAGTAAAGAAGTGAGGACAGTTCCAAGCCCAGAGGTAACAAAGGCTCAGATGTAGGAAATCCTGAGCTGTGAGCCCAAACCTTCTTAGAGCTCTGAGGCTGAAGGCCCAACTGTAAATCCCTCAGCTGCCATAGGACCTGAGTGTTCAGGTCAAAGCCTGGAAAATGAAAGTGTTGCCTTTCAGCCAGCCTCACAGGGTGACTCATACATTCTGCCTTCTGCTTTTAAAGCTCCAAGCAGCCGGCAAACGCAGCCATTCAAACTCGAAATCAGGCCACTGTGTTGGGAGGCAGAGTGAGGGTTGCTCAGGGAAGTGGTGCTGGCGTAAGTTGGCTGAAGAAGTTTAGAACCGGAGCTGAGGAGATAGCTCAGTGGGTAAAGTGGGTAAGCATGAGACCTGAGTTCAAGTCCGCAGCACCGCCCAGGTGAGCATAGTGGTGCCAACCTATTGTCCTACTGCCACGGTGGGTGGGGGTGGGGCAGAGACAGGAGATCCCTGCAGCAAATATGAGTTCCCTTCTCTCTGCCCCCCCTACCCCCCCCCTCTCTCTCTCCCTCTTTCTGCATTGCTATATATAGCAAATTATAGTGGCAAACACCTGGTATCAACCTCTGGCTTCTACGTGCAAATACACACAAGTGAATGCAACTGCACACCCACAGGCACATGTACACACACACACACCAAATTAAAAAAAAAAAAAAAACACTTCAGACTTGAATAAGTAAGTACAAAGCTCTTCACTAGTGCAGCCTTGCAGATGAAGAAACTGAGGCAGAGGAGAGTAAAACGGCATCTTCAATGTCACACGGCACACTAGTGTTAGAGATGAAACCAACCAGAAAACTCACAGCCCGTGTCCCCCACCCCACCCGCCTACCCCCCTGTGACCTCCTAAATCTTTGGCTAAGGCTTCCTTGCCAAGCCTGCTAGTCTCTTTCTTTAATTACTAGCAACAGGAGCCACCAGCCAATAATCTTTCGGGGTCAAATGGCCTCTCTCATCTAAGTGTAGCCACTGCATAGGCCACGCCAGTGGCTGAATTCGTTCTGCAGACTGTTTTCCTGGAGCTCATGAGTGGCAAAGCGAGAAATAATCTATGGGCTTTATTGTTGGGCTAAGAGAATGATTTACAAGGGCCTGGCTGAGGTCATCAGCCTTGGCTGTGGTGGAAAACAAGAAATTGCTCAAAGCCTGTAATTCCAGAGAGTGACAAATACCGTAGTCACCTGAAACCGTGGTTTCAGTTGAGGTTCCAACTCGGCTTTGTGTTTTCCCATCAGTTCACTAACTTGTTTGCTTAACTTTCTCAATCTGGGTACCCACTTTCCAATCGGCTTCTAGAGCAATCTCTCTGGTCCCCTGTTACAACTGGCTCTGGAATTTCTTAGGGACCTAGATCTCTTTGATTTTTTAGTGCCCACCTCATTTTAGCTAAAAGTATGTGGGATACCTTGTGACCAGAAGGGAGGGGGAAAAAAAGGCAGAGTGGGAACCAACCACAGTGACTTCAATGCATGACCAACCCTGAACGAAACAATAGAAAGGGTATTCTCTGACTCCAGAAACTTGGAAAAAGGTTAATGTTTATTATCTGACCCAACTGTGATGACTTCTAAGTAATGAAAAAAAAAAAAAAAAAAAAGAAAGAAAAGAAAAGAAAAAAGAAACACTTAGGTTTTTTTCTCAAGAGCAGTCCAGGTGGCCACAGATCCCTGGGTCTGAGCCACTCCAGTCCTCCTGTTTGTTTTGTTTTGAGACAATGTTTGGCTGTGCTGTCAAGGCAGGCCTCAAACTCTTCATTCTCCTATCCAGCCTTCTGGATGCTGAGATTATAACCATGTGTTGGCACATGAATATTTTATCCATACCTGTGGGAATCTGAGTGTTTTAAATTTGACTTCCTAGTCCTAGCAGGAGTCAGGCATGCGTAGAGGCTTTGTTGGTTCCATTAGTCCATCTGTTGGTCCGCCATAGTGCCAGTTTTGAAAAGAGACTTAGGTAGAGTTAAATTTCATAGAACTGCCTTCAGCTTCAAATATCACAGATATAGCTAACAAGTGTTGGGCCAGACAAAAACAGTTCCCCGACTCTTTTGTTGTGCAAGGTAAATTGTAGTGTGCTGCAAGGTGATTGGATGGATGTGTGAGTTGCTTTCCCATCACTGTGACAAAATACCTGAGACAAACAACTTACAGGAAGAAAGATGTCATTGAATTCATGGTTTCAGTGTGTGGTCATCGGCTCTGTTTGTCCCTGGGCTGCGGGTGAGGCAGATCATTATAGCAGGGAGCACACGGTGGGGTGGAACCAACCGTTTAGTGTCTGGGAATTGGGGGCAGAGGATGTGCCTGGGACTGGAGAAGAAACACAGGGGTCAAGGACCTCCTGTCTTCAACTGGGTCCCATCAGCTAAAGTTTGTACTACCTATCAATAACCCATGAATTTATAAGTCTACACTCGGATTAATCTATCCACGAGATCAGCTCTTGCATGACTCCATCACCTCCCAGACTTCCACTTCTGAATACTTTGGGAACCAATTCCTCAACGCGAGATTTTGGATGCAAATTTAAAATCCAAACCATAAGGCTGAAGAGATGGTTCAGTAATTAAGAGCCATCTTAACTTGCTGCTCTTTTAGAGGACCCAAGTTCGGTTCCCACCTCCCACATCTGGCAGCTCAAAACCGCCTGCAACTCAGCTCCTGGGAACCTGACACTTTCTTCTTCCTTCATAGTCACACACACACACACAAACACACACGTGCTGTCCCCTCACAAAAAAAAATGATGATGACGACGACGATGATACATCTAAACAACCCCAAACTGTGACATTAGATAATTAATTTTAAAAATTAAAACTTGTTTTACTAAAAAGTTATGACAATTTCTATTAGTCAGGATCCACTAGAAGAGCAAAGCAGGCAGTGTGAATGTATAGTAAAAGGCTTCCACATTAAGGCCAGAGCAGTCAAGGCCAGAGTAGTCAAGGCCAGAGCAGTCAAGGCCAGAGCAGTCCAACAGTGGCGTGCCTCACACCAGAGAGGCTGAGAATCTCTCAGGCTGAGACCGTCAGATCATGAAACTGAATGCCTCACGATCCCACTCTGGTGTTGAAAGCCTGGAGGGTCCCTGGAGTTTCCAGCCTTTAGTCCACTGGTTCTGATATCAGCAAATGAATCAGCAGTGGGAGCGACAGGGTAAGTGAACTTTCTAGGGAGAGTGAAAGCCAATTCAGGTAGAAGTTCATCTGTCAAATCTCTCATGTTCTGTTGTCCCTGCTGTTCACTCCTTTAGGCCCAACTTTTTCTAAATTGTAGAGTTCAACAGTTCACCAGCCTAAAAACTTACCCATTTCTCATGCGCTACTTACCTGTTTCTTTTATAGAAACATACTCAGTTGACTATTTCTTAAAGTTTTGATTTCGCCAAGACGGGCGTGGTGGGACATGCCTGTAACCTCAGCACTTATGTGTGGTGACAGGAGTTCAAGGGAGACATCATGAGTTTAAGAACAAAATGGCCTATATGACACCCTGTCTGTCCCTGACACACAACATGAAGACGTAACTAAGAAGTGTTGGGCTGAGGGGTAGCTCAAGGAAAGAGAGTTTATGTTGTCCCAATAGTGTAAAAGAAACAACCGTGATCTGTCCTGATGGTGGTGACATGGTGACATGTGAGTCTATGTGAGACACAGATGGACTCGCTTCATCCTCCCAGCATCCATGTTCACCTGTCTTGGGGTATGAGATATATTTGCATAAACGGTGAGTGAGAAGAGACAGGAGAGAAACAAGTAGAGCTTAGAAGTTAACTGTCATGGGCACTGGGAAAGAGCATGGGAGGGGGGGGGAGAGGGAGAGAGGGAGAGGGATGGAGGGAGAATGTCCAAGTATAGCCAGGGTTCTAATGACAGCATCCATCCAGGGAAGAACGAGGGAGTTTGTGACTCTGGGCTACATTTTTGTCCCTGTGAAGTTTCCATTGTAACCTCCCTTCTTCCCCCATTCTCCCGCCCTCTTTCCTTCCGTCTGTCTCCTGATTGGATGGCTCCTATCCTTCAGTCTAAGAGGCTTTCAGACACTTTCCTTATCTCTGTTTAAACGATTTCTGCATTTCACTGAAGCATCTGGCAGCAGCAACTGGGAAATGCAACGACACCTCAGGGCGCTTAGCACATAGCACCCAAAGGTCCACTGATTGCTGATTAGGCTATGCTGACATTTCCTGTCTATAAGGTGGGGTGATCTTTCCAACCCCAAGGCTTGTAGGAAAGGCTGACTGAGATAACTATGTGGAAATCAGTGATGTACAGTAGAACTCCCTCAGTCACGAGGTTTCTGGATCTGAACTCACCGGCGTCTTTCTACAACTGTTGAGTTATACCTGCCATTGTCTGACAGGTAGATGTGTCCCCAGTCACCCATATTAAGACTGTCCACTGGAAAGTGGGGATACTGTTAGTCATGGGTGGCTGTCATAGAGTGGGATGCCTCATTTTTTCTGTTAGTGCACAAGCTCTGTGGTTGATGACATCTAATTGCCAGCCTCTTCTCTGGACCCAAGTCAGTTTCCCTCCCTAGTCTATGTACCATGGTCCTTTAGGGCACTTATATTTTCAATAGGCTAGGAGGTGCATGACTAGGGAGAAGCTCAAGGTAGTCTCCTAGTTCTTGACAGCTGGACAGATAGCTCAGCAGTTAAAAGCACTGACTGCTATTTCCAGAACAACCACAGAAGAAAAAGAAGAAGAAGAAGAAGAAGAAGAAGAAGAAGAAGAAGAAGAAGAAGAAGAAGAAGAAGAAGAAGAATGTCCCAATGGTTTTCTCCCCAGGCTGTTATTGGGGTGATAGGAGTTGTCAGAGAAAACATCTATGTCCCTCATTTTCCACTGTGAGTATGCAGTCATGGATGCCACTGCAAAAGTAGCCTCCTCGCCCTTGACAGTTGGCGAGAGCAGAGATCGTGACCTTTCTTATGGTTTCTGGTGACAGCATGGATCACGAACGTCCACACGGTCTCCAATGTTGGCTAGGGCCACGGACTTCTGCATGGTCTCTGGTGGCAGAACAGTCCATGGACATCAACATGGTCCTGTGCCACGGCTCCAGCTACAGACACCATCCTAGCCTTCAGTGGCAGTAATAGGCCAAGGACATCACGCAAGGCAGCAGCACGCACAGACCACGGACATCTGCATGGCCTTTGGTAGTACCACAGGCTATGGCCCCTGGCTGCTTTGGGACCAGGGACATCCACATAAACCTTGGGCTTCAGCACAGCCTGGGACGGCAGCCCATGATTACCAACATGGCCTCCAGGGACAGCAGGACCCATAGAGATCTTTCGAGGAGTTCCAATCCAGAAATGAACAGTCCGTCTCGGATATCTTGTCATTACTCAGAACCAGGGTGATCGAGTGGCTGGACAGCATGTTTGGGGGCTGAGTCTGTGCAAGCTCCAGGCTGCTCTACACCAGCCTGTCGGCCAGCCCTACTCGCAATGGCATGTCCCCCGCCCACCGCAGCCTTCTCACACATCTCCCTGTCATAGATGTCTGCAGCCCCACAGCTCATCGGGCAGCAGCCTGCCGCCATTTTCTTTTCTCCTGCTGAGAGTTTTCTATGCACCGATCTTTGAGCTTACCTGTTTACACACTTTACCTTATTTACAGAGACCAATAAATCCAGTTCTTGTCCATAAAGAACATAAGGAAAAATACAGACACTGAAAGATGGTCAATTATTCCAAATTGAAGTTACGGCAACGAGAGCAATGAGGATTTAGAAAAGTTTAAGCTAAGGGGCGTGGCCATGAATGTTTTTTAAAGGTGAAGATGGGGCTCTGAAGGATGGGAAATAGGCTATGAGAGAGAAGAAAAGTAGATCGTGTACTGGGAGCATTGCATGAGCAAACCTGAAGGCAAGAATGAATCTCCCCAGTGCCTTGAAGACAGTGAGAAACTTACACAAGCAAACACACGTGTGTGCTTTCCCCTGCGGCTGGCTTCGTTCATTCACATCCTGGCTAGCTTCACATCGGCACACACACCAGCTTCCTTATCCTTTTCCAGATATGCACAGCGTTCTATACTTTGTACCACTCTCACTCTCTCATCCATAGCTCCCTTGGTGAGCCTTTAGGTTGCTGCCAGGTTCTTGCTAGTGGGAACGCTAAAGGGAATCACACTGGGCCCTCTGTTTGTTGGTCCATTCGTAGGATAAACTTCTAGCATGACAATTAGACTAAACTGTGTGTTTGTAACTGTCACTGGTGGTGCCAACTGAATTGTCCCGTTGGTTACACGCCCACCTTCAGCATTCGAGAGTGCCTGTCTCACTCCCTATAGCATTGCTAGCACAGCCTGCTGGCCAGGCTAGGACATTAAAATCCCTGTAGCTTTAATTGGCGTTAATCTTATGGCTGAGATTATGTTTTCATACTTTTTGAATGCTATTTGTGGTTTCTTTGTAAAGAACAAAAATCTCGTATTCTCCAGCAGTTTTTCGCTGGCTTATAGGGAATTTGTCTATGAAAACCATCCCTTCAGGGAATGAGCTGCGAGAGCCTCCTCCCTTGGCCGCTTGTCTTCTCGTTCTCATTTGGCTTTTTGCATCAGTGATATTTTTTTCATGTGTCATAAAGGACAGCAGAAAATATTATCTTGAAACAGTGGCCACATTTTGCTCAAGAGGTTTTCAGCGGAGGCAGTTCACCTGTGCTCCACCAGTGCCCTTGTCCTTCGCTGTCAGTACAAGGACGACGGGAAGTAGCCAGCCACCTGCCAGCTCACAAGCCTTCTCAGGGTGGTCACAAGACAGTAAAACAAACAAACAAAAAAAAAAAAAAATTAAAAACCGAACAAAATACCAGCAAGTGGGCCATAGCAGGGCCATGGGTTTGAGGTCTTCCGCATCAAGCCTGCTGCTGACCCAATGCCCGTAGCAAGTAACAGGGCACGAGAAGACAGCACAGGAGGGCGAAGTAAAGAGAGAAGAATCTCAGGCCATCCGGCCCACCAGTACATCCGGCCCACCAGTACATCCAGCCCACCAGCTACATCCGGCCCACCAGCTACATCCGGCCTAAGCTCTTTTTCTTGTTAATTTTCCTGGGCTACATTTTGGCTTTGTGCAATTTATCACTCTCTAAGGCAGTGGTTCTCAGCCTTCCTGATGCTGCAATACTTTAAAACAGTTCCTCATGTTGTGGTGACAACCCCCCACAAACCATAAAATTAGTTTGTTGCTACTTCATAACTAATTTTGCTATTGTTATGAATCACAGTGTAAATATTTGATATACAGGATATCTGGGGGGGTCGCGACCCACAGGTTGAGAACAACCATTGATCGGCTTCTGGGTTTTGAGCTGTGTTTGGGAAGCTCTTCCCCACTCTAAGGATACAAAGGCAATTATCACACTTGTCCAGTCCTGTCATAGATTCATAGATTATACTTAAACTTCGAGTCACATGTAATTTACGTTTGTGTTTGCTACACAGTTGTGTATTTATATTGTTTTTCTTGATATTCTTGAAGCACTTCCTCCTAGCAAGGCTTTACTGCTGAGGTGCAGCCACAAAACTACACTTACTAACTAAAGCATAGGTTTTTTCCCCCTATTTGAGAAGGCTGGGACACTTGTCTGTAAAGCAGGTCCAAGAACAAACAACTCTTAAACCTTAGTGGCTTTGGCTCAAAAGGTGTTTTCCAAGCTCACGTTACACACCCGCTCATGGGAGAGTGTGAGCTCCAGGCATCAGCTGTGCTCCAGGATCCATGTTAATGAGACACCCCATCTAGAGAACAGAGCAAGAGAGGACCAACCCTACAGCAGCGGTTCTCAGCCTATGGGTCGTGACCCCTTTGGGGGCTCGGGGTTAAACTACCCTTTCATGGGGGTTGCCTATCACACATCTGCACATCAGATATTTGTATTATGATTTATAACAGTAGCAAAATCACAGCTATGGAAAGCAGTGAAAATAATTTTATGGTTGGGGGTCACCACATGAGGAACTGTATTAAAGGGTCTCAGCTTTAGGAAGGTCGAGAACGCCTGCCTTACTGTCTCTGACGGCTTCCCAGCAGAAGCACGTGACCTGCCTACACACATTCCATTGGCTAGGAAGACATGACACAGGGACCAATCCTGTCAATAGGGTGGCCAGACTCCTCCTCTGAGTAACAGCAACAGTTCACTGCCCCGCTTGGGGAGTGCACACCTGAGGCCCACTGAGGATCTGGTCTTCCCACAAGGCCAACGGTGGCTATGAATGCCTAGAGTCTACGAGTGTCCTGATGGCCTCTGACCCACATGCCTCAGATACTGCTGAGAAATTAGGGCTCCCAAAGAGAGGGAAGTGATGCCGTTCAGTTTTGAGTTGTCGCCTTGGACTGCCATAACAAAGTACCATATTCCAGGCAGCTTAACCAACATTTATTTCTCAGAGTTCAAGGGCTGAAGGTCCAAGATTGAAGTGCCATCATGGTCGAGGTCTGTGAGGGGCCATCACAGCTGAGGTCTGTGAGGTGTCATCATGGCCGAGGTCTGTGAGGTGTCATCATGGCCGAGGTCTGTGAGGTGCCATCACGGCCAAGGTCTGTGAGGTGCCATCATGGCCGAGGTCTTTGAGGTGCCATCATGGGTGAGGTCTGTGAGGCCATCATGGCCGAGGTCTTTGAGGTGCCATCATGGCACTTATTCTGGGATAGAGACCGCTGACCTTTTGTAGTTTCCTCAGATGACAGAGAGAGCAGGGGGCAAGAGCGATCTCCAAGGTTCTTTCTACCAGGGCATTGATCTGATCCTAAATCACCTCCCCAAATACCCTGCTGCTCTGAGGGCTTCGACTGCAGCATGTGAGGGTCCTGTGGGTGTACCTCAGTGGTGGGACGCTTGCCCAGTGCATGCAAGTTCAATCCTCAGCTCTGCAAAAGCGGTCAAACAAAATGGATTCCAACATACAAGTTAGGAGGGGACAAATTTATCTCGGTACCCATCAAAATCTTGACAACACCTCCCTGTCAGAATGTGACCTTCTTCAGGGATAGTCTCTCTACAGAAGTAAGCATGTTACAGTGAGGTCATCTGTGTGGGCTATGAGCAAATGCGACTGGGACATCTTACAAGGGGAAACATTCAGACATACACGCGAAGAGGACAACACAAAAAGAGAAAAGGGTAAGGAGGGAAGCGTGGGCCGATTCCTCTCCCACAGCCCTCAGGAGGAGCAAACCTGCCAGTACCTTCACACTTCAGCCTGTGCGCCAGCAGGTGCCAGCTGTTTCAGCCAGC
Source organism: Acomys russatus (assembly GCF_903995435.1). Taxonomy (NCBI): domain Eukaryota; kingdom Metazoa; phylum Chordata; class Mammalia; order Rodentia; family Muridae; genus Acomys; species Acomys russatus. The sequence continues at coordinate 3,877,903 of NC_067159.1, forward strand.
CTCCCGTTACAGCCTGCCCGGCGGCTACCTCCGTATGCCACAACAGCCACCTCCAGCTACTTGGAAGGCGATGCCTGGCTGCTGTTCTCACAGGCACCATGCCCACTCTGACAGGAGAGAGAACTGTGGTCAGATAGCGGTGCCTCCCAAGAGCCAGTAGGGAGCACTGAATTTGGAGTCAGTTGACCACAGAGTTCACCCAGGCTCTAGTGTGTTCAGCCTTGGTGAGAATTGCAAGGACTACATACAATAACGCATGGACAAGCCTGTGGGTGGGCTCCCAAGAGTCTATGTCTCCGGGTTTGGGCAGAAAGAGAAGCCAGAGAGAAGATATGGCCTCAGACACAGCTCCCCTCAGATGAAGTATAGCTCCTTAATTTTTTTCCAGACTGTGGCTTGACGCCAAGGCCTTGTGCTTGCTAGACAAATGTTCTGTCACTTGATTATATTTCCAGTCCAACTCCTTAATATTGACTAAGTAACAGCAGCCCTTACTGAACCCTGTGGGGCTTGCTGCACAATGATTACAAGGTCTGTTTTTGCTAGCCCTGCTGGATATAAGATACTTCTTCTAAATAATTGGAGGTATGTTTCCAAATAGCTGGTAGAGATAACCTTAAATCTTTCTCCATGCAAAGCAAGGACATGTGACAGAGGTGACAGAGATTTCTGTGACCCTGATCTGAGCCGTTAAAATTGCACACATGTATTAAATGTCACCCTGCCCTCCATAAAGATAGGTACAAATAATTACTATGTGTCGACTACAAAAAAATAAGTAAATAAATAAATGTATCTTAAAGGTCTCCTCTAGCAAACTGTCTTAAAATTCCAAAGCTTTGTGTACTAGTTGCTTCTCTGTTGCTGTGATAACACATCATGACCGAGGCGATTTGTAGAAGAGAGGGTCTATTTGGGCTTCCGGTTTCAGAGGGGTAGGGGTCATTCACTGTGGGGAGGCATGGCAGCAGGCAGCAGGCAGCAGGCAGGGCAGCAGGAGCAGGAGGCAGAGGATTTCCCACTTCAGATGCAGGCCCCAAAGCAGAGAGAGCACACTGGAAGTAGGGTGTGGCTCTACAGTTGTACCACCTGTGCCCAGTGATGTACTTCCCCCAGCAAGGCTGTACTCCCTAATCCTTCCCCAAACAAACTGGGAACCTACTGTTCAAATACGCGAGATTGTGGGGGAACAGCCCTCAACGTGCCACACGGTGCCAACCAGAAGCTATTGTTTTTAGGGCTGGTCTTGAATTATACTAGTACAGAAAAGAGTGCCTGAACTATCTCTTAAAGTGTATGGCTCTTGCTTCGGGCAGCTGAGCATCCCCATTGTGGCTTGTATATTAAGAGTCCTCCCTCAGGTTCGTGTGTTGAAGGCCTGTCGATGGCGCTAACTTCACTGATGGCTTAATCCATGGTGAGGTCAGAGAGCGGACTATCAGGAGAAGAGGCCTGGTTGGAAGAAGTGGGTCACAAGGCGTGTCTATGAAGATGCTATGGGGCCTCGGTGCTCCTGTCCCTTCTCCCCTGGGTCACGAGGCATGTCTTTTCTCCTTCCAGGCTGCCATGAGGTGAGCCTCTGTGTGCTCCTACACCTGAGAGCTCCAGTCAGCTGATGTTGCACTGGAACCATGAAGGCGTGAGCCAAAACAAATCTTTTCCTGTTTCACACTGGCTTATTCAGGTGTTTGTCACAAAGACAAAACCTAACTAACATGGCCCCTCTCTATCGCTTTCCTGCATTCAGATTCCATAACAATTTTTTTCTTTCTTAAAACTCCAAGCGTACATATGGCTATACATGGGCACGTGTACATAACATGTCTTACCAGAGCTCCAATTTAGAACCAGACAGCATTTTTTTTTTTTTTTTTTTTTTTTTTTTTTTTTTTTTTGCTATAGATATTAGGGTTGACTTAGTGTGCCCTGGCAATAGTGAAATGACACCAGAAGTAGCTTCAGGAGCAGAAAACACCAGAGAGCAATGTGGAGTGGAGTAAGGTGAGAGAACAGTGTGCCATTATCTTTTGCTTATGTCATAACCCGCCCCCCCCCCAATGCAGTATCACGAGACAACAGCCACTTTATTTGTTCACCCCTAGGTGAACTGGATGGTTCTGTCACCCTTGCATGTCTGGAACCAGCTGGCAGGTCGTCTGGGGGCGGGGGGGCGGGCTGTGTTCCAGGGATCTGATCCAGAATGCCTGATCTCCTTTTCCCCTTTTCACAAGGTGGCAGGATCGATGGTGGGATTGGACATCCCAAATGCGTAAGTACTCTTCCTGTTTCAGGTCCGTTAATGTGACAGAGGCAGGTGTCAGTGCGGACTGGGTTGCTCAAAGGTACCAAGATAGGACAGCATAGTCCTTGGGGCCCTTGGTAGAAGAGTCTTGAGTTTTTCTGAGAAACTCCAGGCAATGTTCGGAGACTATGGAAGTTAACATTTGTAGTTTGTAGTTTACTCTTAGAATGCAGGCTCGGGGATGCTGAGATCTGTGTTGCTTTTGTTGGTGTGCTCTCATGTGTGCACAGCAGCAAGACAGTCCTGGGGAAACACAAATGGTTGGCTCTCAACAGCTGTCATCTCTGGGGTTTAGTCTCCACCAGCTGTAAAACTCCTTCCCAAGGTTATTTGCAATGAGGGCCATCTGTGACGACTGTAGAGCCTCACACAGGTGTGATGCTCTCTGCCTGTCACAGCCAGGATCTGCGCTCCCAGAAGACATGAAACCTGCCACTCAGGAAGATGTACACTTCTCAGCGAGAAGTCTGAGTAATTCACCTAAAATATTCACAAGAGGACTTTCTGAGTCCACATGCATTAAATTTGTCTCTGTCACTTTCTTTCCCTGAGATCAATAAAGAGGAAGCTGATTTTATTAAAACAAAAAACAAATTATTTTTGCTTTCCCCTCTATGCTGAAGCCTAAAATGGCTCTTTCCCAATGCAACCAAGTCTCTTCTGCCTCTAACAGTCAGTCCAGCTCCGCAGACAGCTCCAGGAAGTGCTTGATTGATCACAAGCCGATCCCCTTTACCCGTCCATCAAGTGTTACCAAGTCCCTTTTATGGCTGGGTTGGTGCTAGGACCTCGTGACAAAGAAAAAGATGGTTTTTATCCTTCAGGACCCGGTAGAGCAGCAGGAGACAGATGCAGAAACAGGTAACGGTGCCATGGTTGTGCACTTTGAAAGGAACAGATGTGTTTATTCAACAAATATTTAATGATCACTTGTTCTGTGTGTGCTTCGAGTTAGTGGGGAACACAAAGGAGGTTAAGATACCTTTTCTGTTGTTACAGTGTGACTAGCAAAGGAGACAGACAAGTCAACAGTCACAGCTCAGAACCTCGGGAGTCAGCACCAGGATCCCGTGGGAGACCAGGGAGACCAAAAGCTGCTGGGTGCAAGTGGTAGGATGACTTCTCACAGATCTGTACAACACAAGAAAAAGGCAGGGATAGAGTCCAGGTGGAGAGACCAACCTACAGCCAGGCGCATTGGCCTGAGAAAGTCAGGCACTTCAGAAAAAGCAGTGGAGCATGTCAGGTCCACAGAGGGAGGAGGGCGCCTGGAGAGGGAAACCTGGAGAGACTGGCAGAGGCCAGAGCATAGGGCAGGAGATAGTCCATTGGATCTGCATTTAGACAGATCATTGCAGAAGCCTGTCAAATGAGCCTGAGGGGCTGCCTCGGAGGAACAATGGCACTTGTAAACTAGATTTTGTTTAAGTAGGTTTTTATGTGTGTATGTTTATTCACCGTGTGTGTGTGTGTGTGTGTGTGTGTGTGTGTGTGTGCGCGCGCGCGCGCATGCATGAACCCACAGACATCAGAAGACAACGTTAGAACTGAAGTCACAAGTGCGTGGCAGCCACCTTGTCGAATCTCAAAGAATGATCCCACCCAAATGTGGTATGTGGAGACACGTGAAGCATTTGACCTAAGGGAAGGCTCGTTTCTGCCCACCCAAGGCTGAGGGAAATTCTGGAATTCCCCCATCTCTGCTAAGAGTGCAGTGCCCTCCACCCTACTCTGAAGCCCCGCCCACCAAATAAGACTGAGAAGATAATGTCACTCCCTTCAGGGCATTCAAATCCCAAAGAGGCTGCTAGGAAACCTCACTGCTCTCTAATAAGCCCCCCCTCCCCCCATCCTCCCCCTTTCCCCCTCCCCCCATCCTCCCCCTTTCCCCCTCCCCCCAGCCTCTGACACCATCCTTGTGGCAAGCAGGACACAGTGGTTTTCAGTAGAGTTAAGTGAGTGACTAATCCGTGAGTCTACCTGTGCCCTGTGCGTGCCTTTGTCCTTTTGGGTGTTAATTAATTCTCTCTTCTCTTTTTAATCTCTCTTCGTCGGCTTATCCCCTCGGCCTTACAGAGGGCAGAGGGTACATTTCCCGTTGCCTCTACAACAGTGTGCAGAGCTGCCAGTGCTGAGAGGTGTAGCAAAGGAGAAGATGGGTGTGGCTGCAGATGGGGAGGATGTGGAGCCTCTGAGGGAGAGCCCGGTGGAGACAGGCAGCTGGCGGCTGCCTGTGTGGAGCCAGAGCTCCAGCGGCAGGAGCCGAGGATGCGGGTGTTGCTGTGTCCAGACACAGCACAGCTGAAGCAGAGCAGTGCTTGAGGGTACTCTAGGGACGTAGTACTGTGTGGAAAGTGGGCAGAAGACAGAGCCACAGCGATGCCCACCAACTTATGGGATAGTCAAGATAACCGGGGCAGGGCGGGGGCATTAGTTGAGCGTCACAGGGAACAGTGCCATGTCCTGCAAGTGCTGGAGAGGGATAGCTTCTTGTCTGTCTGTCTTTCTCTCTGTGTACACACACACACACACACACACACACACACACACACACACACACACACACACACCACAATGCCCTTTCCCATTTTTAAAAAAATATGTTTACTGTTCCAGGTTCACAGCCAGGACTGGAGTGGTGTTAGTTTGCTTCTCCAGAAATGGCTGACAGCCTTTCAGCTTTACACTCTGCTGTGACAGTGTCCACTGTATAGCCTGTGGGCTTCTCTGGTCAGCTTCCTTACAGGGTAGCCAGCTGCCTCCTGGTGACTTCCTCTCCCACGGGTTGTTGCCTTACTGGGTTGTTGCCTTGTGTTCTTCCAGGGCCTTCTTCAGAAGTCCCGTTAGTGACGCCATGGTGACGGGAGTGCTGGTGGTGAGGTCACTCTTCTTAGGGCTCACCGAGGGGCTGCATGGAACCTCTGTGCCCCTGGTCAGAATGTATAGATCTGGGGAAACTACAGCCTCCACTGACTCCAGCTTCCCAAGCCCTGGAAGGACCCATCTTCCTGGGTGCTTCATAGGTTCCAGGGCATTGCTCTTAGCTTATTTTAAGGAACCAATAGGCACATGACCTCTCCTAAACCCACTAACCCCATACGATGCTTTAGAGAAAGGCAAAGTGTTTGTCTTGAAACCACCAGGAAACTGGCCTACCTGTGCTTGACCATAGAGATCAGTTCACAGTGAAATATCCCTCTATCCTGAAGTCTTCTTTTGGCACTCAGTCCTCCCTCCTTCTCAGCTCCACTCTCTGGAGGTTCCAAACAGCCCTGATCCATTCTGGAATGGCTGCAGAAGGCCTGGGGTACCTCTCCTATAAAGTCACCTTGCCATTGAGGACATCCCCTTTCAGAGGGTAGAGGAGACAGCATGAAGGAACTGAACTTTATTCCTTTGGGAGCACCCTAGGAAGTAATCCCAGTGCTCAGGGTCTGTGGCAGGAGGATTGACAGAAGTATCGGGTAGCCTGGGCTACACGGTGAGCACACTGAGTTTCAAGTCAGCCATGCAGGGCTACAGTGTGTGAGACACATCTCAAAGGTGGGGAGGGAGAGAGGGAGGGAGAAGGAGAGAGAGAGAGAGAGGGAGGGAGAGGAAGAGAGAGAGGGGGAGAGAGAGAGAGAGAGAGAGAGAGAGAGAGAGAGAGAGAGAGAGAGAGAGAGAGAGAGAGAGAGACCTAGCAGTGAAACATCTGAATGCTAATCCACTCATCTTGAACAAATTTCTGTGCAATGTCTCCTCAACATCTCTGGAATCTCAAAGCAGCAACAAGAAATGGAGGGTAGGGGGTAGCAGGTCTCCCCACTCTCTCTCTCTCTGAAAGGAAACCAGCAGAGATTTGCTCACTTAGCCTTGTCAGAGGTCTTCAGTAACACACTAGGGTTTTTGTCACTTCGGCTCATGGCTTCTCTGTGGTGTCCCAGCATGAGTCAGGTGTGTGAGAATGACTCTATGGGAGACAACCCAGCCTACTGTGGGGCCAGCACGAGCAAGGATCAGGTGAGGGGGGGGGTTCTATCAGGGGTGATCTGGCCTAGGCACCAGCAGGGCCACCTGGAACTGCTGGCCGGTGAGCTTAGATCTCTGTGCCTAGCTCTCCCTTGTGCAGTTGGAAGACGAAGATCTGTATGAATTGAAGCCCCAAAGGTGGGGGCTGGAAAACCCCTCCTCACACTCTCACAGGTTGGGGCCTGGAAAGGCAGCCCTGGGCCTTGGCTTCAGGGAGCTGTTTCCTCATACCTCAGCTGTCCACAGCTGCATACACCCCTCCCGGCCTGCACTATTTAAAGCCAACACAAGGCAGCTCAGTGTGAGTCACAGCACCTAGGAGGGCAGCGGCAGGCAGGCTCCACTCACCAGAATCCTGCCCCCCACACTGTGGGACTGTGGGAAGGAACTCTCCCCTCACCATGGCTTCTTTGGGGCAGATCATCTTTTGGAGGTAATTCATTATCTTTCTCTCCTTCGCACCTTTCCTTCCTCCTTCCCTCCCTCCCTCCAGATTAAGAGCAGGGATGGGGTCTTGGGGAGGTGCTAAGAACTTTTAGGCTGTACCACACTTGCACCCGATCCAGGATCCAGCAGTGGGGCAGGAAGAGGTTAATAGCCAAATTCAACAGCCTCTTGGCACCTGCTCAGACTCAGGGGAGGTTCTGGTTGGTGTTTTTGTCATGGAAGGCTCATCCTTACTATGGCAGCTGTGAACTGAAAACTACATGTGCCACAATAGGGACTTTCCTGAGAGTTCAGGCACATTCAATGCGGTGGCATGGAGCTGCATAGGATGCTGGAGAGCAGGGCCTGGTGGTGGGTTGGAGAGCAGGGGCTGGTGGTGGGCTGGAGAGCAGGGCCTGGTGGTGGGCTGGAGAGCAGGGGCTGGTGGTGGGCTGGAGAGCAGGGGCTGGTGGTGGGTTGGAGAGCAGGGGCTGGTGGTGGGTTGGACAGCAGGGGCTGGTGGTGGGTTGGAGAGCAGGGGCTGGTGGTGGGTTGGACAGCAGGGGCTGGTGGTGGGCTGGAGAGCAGGGGCTGGTGGTGGGCTGGAGAGCAGGGGCTGGTGATGGGTTGGAGAGCAGGGGCTGGTGATGGATTGGAGAGCAGGGGCTGGTGGTGGGCTGAAGAGCAGGGGCTGGTGGTGGATTGGAGAGCAGGGGCTGGTGGTGGGCTGGAGAAGAGCAGGGCCTGGTGGTGGGTTGGACACAGGACACCTATAGAGCAGGCAAATGAGCTTTGATTCTATTCTGTGGGTAGAATTTTTCTGTACTTTCACACCAACACCCAACTACTGCTGCCTAAATCCCTACAAATAAAAACAAAATACAATAAAAAGAAGCAATCTTTTGCTCCCCAGCTATATTCCAGCTTCCCCCCCCCCCCACCTCAGGATATCATTTACCTTTCTGACTGAAAGAGATGGAAAATGACAGCCTCCCCCGCGACCTTTGAAATAGGTGGTGATTCAGTGTTAGGCTCAGTTCATTACAGTTTTTAGGAAGCCATGCATGGCTGGCTCTAGGGGTTATTTAAAGGACCAGTTTTCCAATTTTGATGCGTTTTTTCCAGCTTAAAAAAGAAGAGAAAAGAGGAATGAGGTGGTAGGAAGGAAAGTGGCCAATAATGAAAAATCTGTAAAGACACCAAGGGAATATCACATCCCACAGAAAATCCTTTCCCCTGAAACAGAATTCCATCGCCCTTGCTCTTGTTCAGCAAGGGGTGAGACAGAGGCTCTGCAGGATCAGCAGGGGGCGGGGTCTGGGCAGCACCCCTTCCTCACTGCTGGGCCAGCTCCCTGGAGGAGCCACAGGTGGCCACCATCTCCATCCAGAACTCCCAGCCTGTGTGAATGCCACCGGGAGCTGGCACTTTGCAAGCACCCCCCCCCACCCCCTGCTGTACACCGGGTGCCTTGTTGGCATCTTGAATCTCATTACCTCTTGTGAAGGCTCGTTAGCACCTCAGACAAATCAGTCAGTTCTTCATGGCCCTGGGGCTATATGTATAAGGGGTGGGGCGGCTTTAACCTCCCCCCCCCCCACCTCTAAAAACCCTCTGAGATGCTTACCTCTGTAGCCACCAAGACCCGCCTCCCCCATCACCCAAGCTTAGATCCCCAGGATGGGAAACAGTACACAAGTGTCTCTGTTGTTCCAAGGATAGGCGTGTGGGCTTTCTGCTGATGCATTACAACCAGCCTGACTGGTTTTACTAGAGCATCAGCCAGAGGTGGGTGTTCAAAATGTGGATCCCCCACCCTCTAAGGTTTAGAGAGCCATTAGGATCAACAGAGGCTCTTCTTGTTGGCCTTGGTTGCCTTCTTCGCCATCTAAATGTTGCAGTTGCAAAAAACAAACAAAACAAAACAAAAACAAAAACAGGGGCAAACCATAAGGATGACAGACTGTGAAGGCGGGGGGGGGGGGGGGGGGCTGTGCTCACCTCAACGGGAAGTGGGACCAGAAAGCTTCGCTCTAGATACAAACAGAACCTACTTGGGGAAACCTGGTATCCTCGCTCAGTGCCAACAATCCTCTCCCTTTGCCATAATCCCTTTTATACATAGTAACACCTTTCATTAATAGTTCCAGGGCATAGCTCATGAGAGGGCCTGCCATATTCTGCAGACCCAACATACTGCTCCCTTAATAGAGAGTTTAATCCTTTCAATCTCTCTCTCTCTCTCTCTCTCTCTCTCTCTCTCTCTCTCTCTCTCTCTCTCTCTCTCTCTCTCTCTCTCTCTCTCTCTCTCTCTCTTTCTGAATGCATGCTTCCTGGGGGTAGACTGTCCTGGCACAGGAAGAGCTGCGTGATCCAGGCTCCCCTACCATCATGGCGGTCCACAGAATCAGCATTAGCCCATGGAGCATTTGTCAAGTGCTGCCTGGAGGCCAAGGGTGGAGAGGTTGGGATCACTCATGTGAGGGTGGATGTTCTAGTGAAAAAATATAACAGGGTGTCTGTTCTCCGTTGGGTGTTGCATTAGGCACTGAGACAAAGACGACCAAGATGCCGAGAAGTGTATGGCCTCACAATAAAGAAAGATTCTCAAAGATGTCATTTGTTTGTTATGGGGCGATAGACTCAGGATGCCATGGGAGCCCTTCTTTGCACAATTCGCTGGGGAAGTTTTCCCAAGACAGATATCTGGACTGCTTCTTTAAAAAATGAGTTAGTGGGAACCAAGTTAAAAAGAGTGAGAAAGACATTCTATGTACTGGGTAAACTAAAACTCTAGAGCCAGCACAGAAAGCTGCTTGCTACTTAGTCACACCATCACAAGGTAAATTCTGAGACATGCTGAGGAATGGAGCAGGGAGGTGACACCAGGTCACACGAAGCCTTATCTACCAGACTGGGAGCTATGGACTGGTGATTGGTGGTGATTGGCCCTCAGAGATTCTCCAACAGAGAACCTGACTTTTCACCATAGGTAGGCAGAAGTCTGGAGGCGATGAGAGCAGGTGGGGGGGGGGGCAGTTGCTGTCCAACCGATAAGGATGAGGAACAGAGAAAGACAGTAGAGACGTGAGGATGAGAAAGGGATTCGGGGAACTTGAAGGAGAGGTGGATACAAGATAGCAGAGGATGAGGAGATGAATGAAGGGCAGATCCTGGAACGAGTTTTCTCACCCTGGATAGGGCAGAGTGGGTTGAAGAAAAGAGATACAATGAAGGAGTTCCATACTTTTGGTGTGTATTAGTTTGAGATCCCCCTGGACCATCAGATGATGATAAGAAAGGCACAGAAAACACAGGGAAAGAAACTAGGAGGAGTCAGGGAAAGAAACTAGGAGGGGTCAGGGTTAGGGATTCAATGTGAGTATCAACAGCTGTCAGGCAGGAAATGGTTGGCTATGTGGAGGCATCTCCTAAGGAAAGCCCATAGGAGGACAAAGGGGCCAGTAGTAGAGAGAAGGAAACACTGACATTTAGGGATATGCAGAGAAGGGAAGTGGAGAGAGGCTGCATGTTCAGAGAGGTGGAGAGATCAGAACGGAGAAATCACAAACATCAGCAGAGTAGATTTCACGGGCCATCAAAGTCTTGGGCTCTATGAAACCTCTGTGTTCTATCTGAAGTTATAGAAGAAGATATGACAGATGGAGATGTCCAAAGAAGGAAAAAATGGGTATTTCTTTATCACATGAAAGTAGCTAGAACAGATGATGGAGACTCCCGGAGCCTCCTTTGCTTAATCATCCTTGCCTCCGATTTCAAGCTCCACCATCAGACAAAATGTTTGGCAGCACCATGTAAGCTCACCTGGGGAGTCTTACCCGGCAGAGCTCAGCCTTGACCAGGTTAACACTGCAAACCCCACAGAGAGCGTAAAAGACAAGTTCAGCTTTCATCTCTTGGAGCCTATTAAACTGAAGGGCCCCATGAATACTTGGGTATCACCTGAACACAGGTCCTTCCCACTTCTGCCTGCTGCAGTGACTCTCGCTTCCTTCAACAGCTGGTCCTGGTGTCTCTTCAGCTTTGAGGACGCCTTTGGCTTTTTCTAGGTACCTTAATTGCCCCTTTATGCTCCCAGTCAGACTTGCTTATAAGTATCTACCTGTTCCTGGTGTTCATCTGCTTTCTTCACAAAGAAACTTCGTCATGCTCTTTTTTTTTTTTTGTTCAGGAATAAGGGAACCGTTATCCCCATAGAAACCTATCCTATCTGGGCTCTGGCTTTAGACTGCCTGAACTGATGCCCTGCTCAATTGAAGATGCTTAACCTCTATAAGCGCCAGTTTCCCCACCTGTAGAATAGGGCTGACGACAGTACATAACTGCTAGGGTTGTGTGAATGGCATGTGATAATTACGTACGTGACATCCTAATGTTCTGCAAATGACAACTACTACTCCGTTCATATGCAAGTTCCTCTGTGATGCCCGTGACAAGGATGGCTTGCCATAAAAACCTATGCACATGCGCACACACGAGCATGCCGTCGTGACCAAAGGACATTGGGTGTTTCCACTACTACGTTTGGTCTTAGTTTTTATACCTGATCTTAGCCAGAAGACTGAGAAGTGATATCATTGGTTATCAGTGATTAGATGTGGGGTGTTTGTCAACTTGACACAAGTTAGGGTCATCCAGGGGGAGGGAATCTCGGTTGTGGGGTTGCCTTTATCAGATCGCCTTTACGCAGGTCTATGGGACATTTTCTTGATTAATAATTATGTGGGAGGTCCCAGCCCACTATGAGCAGTGCCACTCCTGGGGAAATGGTCAGGGGTTGTGTATGAAAGCAAACTGAGCAAGCCACGAATAGCAAGCCGGTCAACAGCAATCCTCAGTGGTTCTTCATTAGTTCCGGCCTCCAGGTTCCTGCCTCCAGTTCCTGCCTTGACTTTCCTTTAAGGTAGACTGTAAGCTGTAGGATGTAATCTCCCTACCCCCACCAAGTTGCCTTTGGGCAAGGTGTTTATCACAGCAATATAAAGCAAACGAGGACAGTTTCTTACTAAGCCCACAGCTCATTTTTTCCCTCCTTGGCAGGCTGGCCAGGGAGCTCCTGAGGGATCTGCTCTTCTCTCTACCCCTGCCTCTCAATTCTTGGATTACAGGCACATTTGGGAACACCTTACTTTTATGTGGGTGCTGGAGTTTGAACCTCTTATTCCCATAGCAAGTGCTCTTATCCACTGAGTCGTCTCCCCACTCCCTAAGACAGTCTATTTTAACAATGTTCTATTCACAGAGGTTTTGTTTTGTTTTTCGAAGGGAGGGGTGGAGTCAAGTCTGTCACATCTTTCACATCTGTCTATGAATCTGAGACTCAATCATTCTCTAACCCTGAGGATTTGAGGGTGAGATTATTTCATGTCTGACTGCAGAGTTGAACATCCAGACACTGTAGCGCGGGGCGTCCAGGTAAGCGTGGGAGGCCCTACTGTGTGTGTGCCCAGCCCTACTGTGTGTGTGCCCAGTTCAGCATCTACACCTTCCAATGATATAGTGTTGATAACAAATGTCCAGCAAGGGAAGCTAAGTCTCCAAGGATCAAAGATGTCTGAAAGAAGTGATATATCGGGATAACCAGAGGACTCTAGGCGTTTAAGCTCAAGGTAGTACAAAGAAAGTGCTTTTTATTCTTATTATTAAAGTGAGCAAAACATGAGGTGACGTTTACAGTTGGCTTAAGCAAAGGCAAATGTAGCAAGGGACTCGACCTGGTCTTATATGTCATGTTATCTCTGGTCATGTGAAAAGAGCTAAGAATATTTTTCCCAGGCCTTTGTCATTTCCACAGAGATAACGTAGCCATGTCAGGGCATTTTTTAATGTCCTTTTTTTTTTTTTTTTTAGGTGTATTTATTAATCACGTAACTGTTTTTAGAAGACTGCCTTATGGAAAGAACATTTTTATACTCTGTCCCATTCTTACTTTAAGTGCACGGCTGTCCTGCACAGGCTCCCGCAACAAAAGCAACGCCCGCCAGAACACAGTTGGAGCTATGGGCCAATGACCAAGCACTCTGTGATGCTTACTTAGCTGAACCACCTCATGCTCCTGTCCCCATTTCATAGCTGCAGGTACTGAGGTGCGTTGATTGAGTCCCTGCCAGCCAATGCCGGGAACACACGTTTCCTAATGTGCTCTCTACTGAGTTATAAAGATAATTTTCCCAACCAGCTTGCTCCATCTCCTGCCACTGAGGCAGCACTCACACCAACACTGGCAAACACTCACGTCCTCAGTGGCCAGTGGCTGCCAGGGGCAGAAGACTCTCTAGCAGTTCTCAACCTGTGGGTCGCAACCCCTTTGGCTGGGTGGGGGTGGATTGGATGACCTTTTCACCGGGGTTGCCTAGGACCATCAGAAAACACGGGCATTTACAGTACGATTCATAACAGTAGCAAAATCGCAGTTATGAAGCAGCAAGGAAAGTAATTTTATGGTTGGGGGTCAACACACCATGAGGAACTAACTGTATTAAACGGGCCACAGCATTATTAGGAAGGTTGAGAACCACTGATATAGATGGTAAACATAGCATAGAGCTCTGGAAAACCAAAATAAAGTGTGCAGCTCCCCCGGGGCTATGCAGTTAAAGAACCACAGACACTTGTAAAGTCCCATAATACTAGTGACCTTGTCGCCCTAAGAAGACTGCTTTAGCCAAACATCAGGGATCTTCAGATCCGAACATCCAATGCCTCATTTATGTTTGCCCTTGACGTATGGAAAAACCTGGGAGTTAGTCTGGCCCCTCCATCTTTCAATTTTCTTGCTGTGTGACCCAAGTAAGCTAGTCAACCTCTTAATCCTTATTCCTCGTGTAGCTTGGATATTAATTGTTTCCTAGCCTTTAGGGTTGATGTGAGAGCTGACTGGATTGATAAACAGCATACCCCTGTGTTCTGCAGAGCTGGCACTGGTTAGGTCCTGCTTCCCTGTGTTTTAAGAGAAAAATGGTGACTTGGAGGAAGGTCAAGATCATTCCAAGAAGAACTTTTGTGTCCAGAATGTTCTAGATTTTGCTGGATCTGAGATGTTTTCCTTTTAGTCCTTGCTCCATGAGACATAGGAGAACTCTCTGCCCTTGGAGATGTTGAACTGGGTGGACTTGAAAAACCACATACCTTGCCACAGTCACCCCACTATTCCAGGTGTGGACCCCTGGGAGTTGTTTTTAAAAAGCACACACTCAGCCCCCTCCAGATCTACTGAACTGGAGCGCGCCCAGCGAGCCACATTCAATAGTCCCTCCAGTGCCTCCGATACCCACCCCGGCTCACAGAGCCTTGCACAGCGGCTCCCCCTCAAGCCCAGGATGCTCCAGCAAAAGGTCAGAGGTTTAGTCCAGATGGACAAAAATGTCACACTATGTCAATTATCATATGTCATTTCTCCTTAAGAAATGTTTAAAAGACTAATGGACGGGTCTTGATAAAAGTGAGTTTCCACAGGTGAGAAGCCTGGTTCTGTTTGGCTTTATATTCACTTTTTGAAATCCCAAGCCAACAATACTTCAAGATTTATGCAGCACAGATTCTGGGCTCACTTCCGCTTGTCCCAGCATGACAGTAACAGGAGAAAAATTTCCTCTCCTTTTTCTGTAGATTTAAAATGATAAATTTCATGGAATAAAAACCAAGGAAGATTCGAGAGACACATCAGTAATATCTGGGGGGGCATCGAATGGCTCCACTTACTACCTATCCTGATGTCTAGTTGGGCTTTCTTCGCGCTCCCGCTCCCAGCACGGCCATTCTGCACACCTTGTCTCTCCTGTCTCTCTTCAGTCCCCTTACAAAGCCAGCCCTTCTCCCCACCTGAGTCTCAGATAATTGCCTGGCTTTATCCTTCACTGAGAAAATGGAAACTAGGAGGCAGGTAGTCCTTCACCCATTTCCCAGCCGCCACACTCGCGGATGCCCTTTCCTCTGGCCTCAGGATAGACGTCTGGGTGCAGTCAGTGCTGCTACCCAGCACGGTCAAAGGTCAGTTCCACGTGCTCCCCATCTCTCTCGTCAGTTCAGCTCCTGCACACTTCCTCTAGCAGCTGCCATCCATCTCCCCTGCACCTCCATCGCCCCAGTCAACACACAGCCCGGATGTCAGGATTTTCCATCTTAAAAAGAAAAACTGTCTCTCAGCCTCATAACCGGGCTACCCATGCCACCCTGCTCTTTCTCCCCTCAGCAAACTTACTGCATGACTGGTGTACAGGGATGGTTCTGGTTGGTACCCTGGTGATTCTGAACACAGTACAACTAGCCTGTCTGTCCATTCCTGGCTTAAACAACCTTCTAGCCATGTGGCCTTGGGTGCTATTCTCTTGGTTGCTGAGCTGATACCGTAGAATCCTGTGGCAATTATGCAAGCTGGGTTTGATAAAGCACTGTTCAGTGGCGATTCCCTCCCATTGGATTTTTTTATCCCCCCT
The DNA here is from genome assembly GCF_903995435.1 of Acomys russatus. NCBI lineage: Eukaryota > Metazoa > Chordata > Mammalia > Rodentia > Muridae > Acomys > Acomys russatus. The sequence continues at coordinate 3,893,098 of NC_067159.1, forward strand.
GGACCAAAATTCTACACCTGTCAGTGCCTCGTGTCACCTCACGCTGCCACATCCAGTGCTTGCTCCTTTCCTCTCTTGTTTGTCTTTATAACAGCCCTCAGTACAGATGACCTATGACCTCCTGGAAATTGCCTACACTTTTCTGGAGTCTCTTGGACTCCCATGACCAAGAATCAAAGGGGGGTTTCCCATGCCTGGCACCAGGGGTTTTGTTAGTCTATGGCTGCCTTTTATAGTCTGCTCTACATATTGAACATTTGTGTTATTAAAACTAAATTTGCAGGCATTTGTACGATTACAGAATGTTTGCTTAATGCTGCAGCAGGCCCAGCCTTAGATGGTAATCTGTCTTTGTACTCCTACCCCGTTAGGAAACGCCGCGGTAGGCGTTACTTTTGACATTACTCTGACAGAACTCTTAATGGAAGCAGGCATTGATTTTGGCTCACGGTTTCCGCCATGGCTGGCCCAGCTCAGTCCATGGCAGCAAGAACATAAGAATGTAACTTGCTCGCATCTTGAAGGAAAATAAAAGAGAGCTTTCAATGGCCTTCCCCCCAGCAATCCACCAGCTGGGCCTCACAGGCCCCCCAAGCAGTAACAGCAACAAACACACCATCCTCTGGAGGACACCCTTAGACCCTAACCACAATGGTGCAGCTCCACCGGGAAGCTTGGTCTCAAGGGCCGGTGCGAGCTCCCCCTGCTGCTTTTTCACAAGTCTCAATTCTACTCAACCCAGTGTCTAGCTGGATGTGAGCATCATCTGGGTCCAAGTACCATGTGTGACTTGGGCACTGGGTGGTGTGTGTACCTAAGACAGCTCTTCCCAGAGTGATACCAACCAAAGTTTTTCCCCAGAAGAGTTCTGCAGTCAAGCAAATTTGGAAGCGATGAATGGCGTTAGGGTTGGGCATGTGAAACTGCCTAGGGCTACGAGTGTTTGTTTGAGTTTCTGTTGTTGTTTTGTTTCCTTGAGACAGGGCCTTGCTATGTAGCTCAGCCCACCTTTGAATTTGCAGCTTCTCAGTTGCTGCCATTATAGGCATGTGCCACCAAAGCTAGCTGCTCAATTGTTTTTGACCGATAACAGCCATAATTTCAGCATATTTAACTAGTACAAATGTCTCTGTGGCATTCATTATGAATATCAATGCTAAAGGTTTGAAGAGTTATACAAAGGTTAAAAAAAAAAAACAATTACAATGAGCCTGATGTTACGAAAATGCAATCCTCTAAAACTATGCTTATTAGCATCCATGAGGACACCTTAGAGTTACTGGGGCATAGGAAAGGATAGCAACCATTGGTACATATACAGGTCTTGTAGGTGTAGACAGGAAGCTAAGATTCATTTACCCTGCACGTGTGGTTTTTTGGCAGTTACAGTATCCTGCCTGGAGTAGGCGAGTTCTTCAGGTCCCAGGAAGAACTTCATTAGCCGAAATGGCCATCACAGGTAGCATGACGTCATCCTGAAGGGAAAACATTTTCAATGTCCCTCAGTTTCCCTCATTTCTCAAGGACTGGAAGGATTAGAGCTTTGAGCCACTCCCTGGAAGGGAAAGTCCAATCCTTCCTTTCCAGGGAATCAAGATGTTTGCGTGATCTTATAGGTTTTTAGGGGGTATGAGCTCATATCACGTGACCCAATTTGTGTAGGAGAAGTCAGCAAGGGACTGTTAAAAGTCTAGCTCTGGCTGGGAATGGTGATACATATCTTAAATCCCAGCACTTGGGAGGCAGAAGCAAAAAGATCTCCATGAGTTAGAGGCCAACCTAGTTTAGAGAGAGAGAGCTCCAGAACAACTAGCACCATATAGAGGGGCTCGGGCCCTGTCTCAGAAGCAACAATGAATCTAGCTGTCACTCCGGGCCATCTTGACTCTGAGCAGTGTGGATATGGAGGTTGGCAGTCTTTGGTGTGGATATGGAGGTTGGCAGTCTTTGGTGTAGATATGGAGGTTGGCAGTCTTTGGTGTGGATATGGAGGTTGGCAGTCTTTGGTGTAGATATGGAGGGTGGCAGTCTTTGGTGTGGATATGGAGGGTAGCAGTCTTTGGTGTAGATATGGAGGGTGGCAGTCTTTGGTGTGGATATGGAGGGCAGCTGTCTTTGGTGTGGATACGGAAGGTGGCAGTCTTTGGTGTGGATACGGAGGTTGGCAGTCTTTGGTGTGGATATGGAGGGCAGCAGTCTTTGGTGTGGATACGGAGGTTGGCAGTCTTTGGTGTGGATATGGAGGGCAGCAGTCTTTGGTGTGGATATGGAAGGTGGCAGTCTTTGATGTGGATATGGAGGTTGGCAGTCTTTGGTATGGATATGGAGGTTGGCAGTCTTTGGTGTGGATATGGAGGTTGGCAGTCTTTGGTATGGATATGGAGGTTGGCAGTCTTTGGTGTGGATATGGAGATTGGCAGTCTTTGGTATGGACATGGAGGTTGGCAGTCTTTGGTGTGGATATGGAGGTTGGCAGTCTTTGGTGTGGATATGGAGGGTGGCAGTCTTTGGTGTGGATATGGAGGTTGGCAGTCTTTGGTGTGGATACAGAGGTTGGCAGTCTTTGGTGTGGATATGGAGGTTGGCAGTCTTTGTTGTGGATATGGAGGTTGGCAGTCTTTGGTGTGGATACGGAGGTTGGCAGTCTTTGGTGTGGATATGGAGGTTGGCAGTCTTTGGTGTGGATACGGAGGGCAGCCATCTGCCTCCAGCAGCAAAGAGAAAGGAGGATGGGACCCAGTTCTGTGAGAGCTGCATGGTCGTAGCACCTACTGTTTGTCAGCTCTCGAGAAAGCTGTAGGGCTGTATGGCTTGATTTCTGGGAGCAAGAGAAAGGAGCAGCCAGAGAGTCTGTGACCTAACAGTCATAAGTGGAAAAACATTAGCCTATAACTGAGTCAATCTTGGGGCAGCTTCAAGGGCCTGATCTGACATCCAACGACATGGGCCCTGCCTGAGCCAAGGACACAATAGAGGTCTGAACTTCCCTGCCAGGAATCCCCACACACGCTTCATAGCCAAAGCCATCAGTCTTTTGCGACTCTCCCTTCTCTAGCAAGTCTTTTCTGGGTAGCCCTGTGTTTTGCATATGACTAACCTGTGACTTTCTTTCCTCATTAAACCAAAGGAAAATCCTTGGGTGGCGTTTATGGCTCACCTCAAATGACTTACTAGATAAACATGGGTATTATTTTGACTACACTCTCATTATTATAATTGCTAATTAGTTCCTCTTTTCAGGAAGTGCTTATCACCCCTGAAGACACAAGTTGAATTACTCAGTCTAGGCGCATCAGTACTGGCTCCTGATGCTTGTGTGGATGCTGAAGATTCACCCAGCCAGAACTTGAGTTTGGTTTTTGACAGCCACTGCAGCGAAATGTCCAAGGCATTTGGAAGTGTGGGGCAGGGGGAGCCTCAGAGCACAGTGGCAGCAGCTGGCCACATGCTCCCTCCCTTCCCACCTTTAATGTCACTGTCTGGTTCTCATACTACGCAATGGTCATCTATGTGACCCACGCTCTACAGTGACTATGTGTTTTGACAGTGTGTCAGATACATTTAGGAATGACAGTGGTACCCTGGGGAAACAGAAGATGACAGGTGTATGAGAGCACGTAATGAACTTAATGGTAGTAGTTGACTATAGCATGGTGAGGTTAAATGACGTGAGATAGGGCCTTGGCAATTTTGTGCCCTTACAGTAGAAGGCACTATAGAGAGGGCACGCCTATGACAGACGTTTTCAGTCTCTCAAGGGCATTGCTATAAGCACTCAGTTACCAGAAAAAAGCCTCTGGGATTGGGGAGATGGCTCAAGTGGATGAGAGCACAGGTTGAGGCTAAGCGTGATGACCTGAGTTCAATACCCAGGAAACACATGATGGAAAGAGAGAACTGATTTCCATACGTTGTCCTCTCACCACCAACCATGCATGTGTGCGTGTGTGCCCACAAGTGCATGCGTGTACACACACACACACACACACACACACACACACACACACACAAAATTAAAATTAACAAAGAAACATGCCCCTTTTATTTCTCAAAAATGGAAATAAAGCCTTTGACTTAGGCGCCCCCAAAAAACAAACACTGATGAATCTTGATCATGTCACAGCATATTTCAGATCCTCATATCTCATTTGTCCTGTAAATATAGAAGTCAAATCATCTTAACAGTATGTGTGACGTTCTCTGAGAGCAATGGGAGGGAGAGGGTATGGGAGCCGGGGGCGGGGGGTGTGCGTGGACACAGCTACAGTGTGCATGAAGTGCTCAGAGAGCAGTGGGGGGGGGGATGGACACAGCTACAGTGTGCATGAAGTGCTCAGAGAGCAGTGGGGGGATGGACACTGCTATTTCTCTGCTGACATCCCTTTTCCAGTGTAAAGTGTATAATCCCATGCTAGTCAGTTCTCCAGGTTTCATATTTTCATCTGTCAAAAAGACAAGCAGTGGCCCTCACTGTGTGCAGGCTGTCCCCGTGAGAACTCTATGGAGTGCAAACCACAGACACGGGCATCTGTTCTGATAGCTTCATAGGAGCATGAGATTGAGAGATGATGGCTTCCATGCTATCTCAGAGAGGTACCGAACTTCAAGTAACTAGAGGTGGAGGCATGTAGGATGGTGAGTGCAGGAAGATGTAAGGATATAGAATGGAAATACAGAAGATGGCCACGGCAATGATGTCGACGTGGTCTTGCATGACCAGGCATATCTACACCTTGTTCTCTGAAAAAAAGAGAACCTAGAAAAAGCACCAAGGCCCCTCTTCCTTGAACTTTAAAATAGGCGGAAGTTTGGACAGCCAACTGTTTGTTTTCCACAGATTCAGTTTCCAGAATCATATCAGAGATGCAGCCTGACATTTTGAATCTTGCAGCCAATTGTTTACGTCACCTCTGGCAGTGGCCTTTTGACGGGGGTGTCTCACAGCCACCTCATGATCACAACCTCCGACATTAAGATCCTTCTCTGTGTTAGCATTTCTCTCAGAGCACCATATTCATTATTGATTTAACAAATATTTGTTGAGAAGCTTCTAGGAGTTTTACATATATTATTTGTTTATTTAACAAATATTCATTGAACATTTATTATTGTACCAAGCACCACAGATCCTAGGGAGGTGACGGCGAATGAAGTATAATGCCTAAACATTTAGGGATAGAGCAGGGAAAAGGGATGGACAGACAACTACACGATTTCTGTGCACTATGCCAATTGCCACCACAGGCTGGTCTAGGAATGCCTTGGAGGTTTCCTGGTTGTAATGTGGAACACTGTGGTCAAAGACAATTTTTAGAGGAGGTAGTCTAATTTAAGTGTGGATAAGCCAAGCAAGGAGACATGGGAGGAATATCCAGGAAAAGGAAAAGGCTGTGATGTCGGGTAAGAACAGGGCAGGTGAGGGGAGCTGGGGGGGGGGGAGGAAGAAGGAGTCAGGGTGTGTGTACCAGGAGGGGCAGTCAGGGAGACCATGCTAAACCAGGTGTGATCAAGGAGGTCACTCCAAGATAGGTATGATCAGTCAAGGAGGTCACTCCAAGATAGGTGTGATCAGTCAGCCAGGGCACCCCAAGCCAGATGTGATCAGTCAGCCAGGGCACCCCAAGCCAGGTGTGATCAGTCAGACAGGGCACCCCAAGCCAGATGTGATCAGTCAGCCAGGGCACCCCAAGCCAGGTGTGATCAGTCAGACAGGGCACCCCAAGCCAGGTGTGATCAGTCAGACAGGGCACCCTAAGCCAGGTGTGATCAGTCAAACAAGGCACCCCAAGCCAGGTGTGATCTATTCAACAAGATGAGGTGAGTTCTACCTTTCTTATTCTTCACCTGAGTGAGTTAAGACACAAAATATCAGGAGAAAGCAAAAGAGGCCATTCAGAAGGGTGACTAGATGACATGAAATCAAATCATTTTAGAGTAATTTGCTAATGAGCAAAGGGAAGAAGCAGTTAAGAGCCATGGCGGGACTTTTTGCCCTGGCATTTCTTTCCTGACCATTTTCTCCTGGCGTTCAGCAATTCATAGTGCCCATGATCATCACTGCTTAATGTAGCACACACACAGCAGGTGTGGGTCGATCTGCCTCCAAAGCCTGCGTTCTTTTCTCATTTAGAAAAAACAGTGTGATTTTATTGTCGGTGAGATTGTTCAGGGAGCTGGGGAAGTCCGGGTCTCCAGCTTAGTCAGAGGACTCTCAGGAGCTGATCACTTCAGCCTGGCTCATGAGGGAACAAAAGTGGCTTCCCAGCAGCCCTTGCAGTCCAAACCCCAGATGCCTTATTCTGCTGGCTTCCTGTAAAGTGCTTGAGGAAGGAAACTCTGCAGTGTCAGCGGAGAGTGATCAGTATGAGAAAGCATGCTCTGCTGTCAATGTGGACGAGACCTGGCAGCTTCTGAGGAACCAACAAAACATTCCTCTGAGAGAGTTCTTTTAAAGTGCAGGATAAGGCTTAAAACTTTGGCCGGGCGTGGTGGCACACGCCTTTAAGCCCAGCACTCGGGAGACAGAGGCAGGTGGATGGCTGTGAGTTCAAGGCCAGTCTGGTCTACAAGTGAGTCTAGGACAGCCAAGGCTACACAGAGAAACCCTGTCTTGAAAAACAAAAAGAAAAAATGAAAACAAAGACTCAAAGCTTTAACCAAAAGGAAAACAAAAACAAAACAAAACAAACAAAAACTGGCTATGCTTTCTTGTATTTACGAGTGCATAGGTCAATGAAACATTCCACTTTCACCACTGTAACAAGTGAATTATCACATGATACCAATAAATGCCACTTCCTGTTTTTCCCTGAGCAGCCACACCTAGCTGAATAAGCCAAGTGTCCCTCCCCTGAGCTGTACCCCCAGGCAGGCTCCACTTACCTGTGCAACCCTTTGTCTCATGGCAAATGTTTATTTTCCAAGGCAGAAAACATGAGACCTGCATTTAATCTGTGTGGCCTATCCGCTAGTTTCGAGAGTTTTCTACCCTCAAGGCAAATGCACTTGTGAAGAACAGAATTGCAAGATGTTGGCTTTCGTGTCTCCCCCAAAGGCATTACACTATGAAGTTCAGCTCATGGGAATCCCAGGGTGCCTGGTATTCCACCCCTGGGCTCAGGGACTGAGCCAGTGCCACTACCGGGGGCAGCTGGCAACAGCACACTAAGTGAGGGAGAGTACGTGTGCTCACTTAAGAGGGGGCGGGAGCCTTACATGTAATTATAGCACATGTTTGCTTGGGTACAGGCCCTTGCTGTGAAAATTCTATTGAATGCAAACTGCTGACCTGACAATTCTAACAGCCCCAGGGAAACAAGAGTTTGAGAGGTGACATCTGAGATGTCAAACGTCAAGAGACTTCAGGCTAGGAGGGCCAACATTCTGAAAAATGAAACACGTTTTACATCTGATGTCCCCATACTTTACAATATTAAAGATTTTCCTGCTTGTGTCTTAGCCGTCTTCCTGTCTCCCCACTGCTGCATAGCTCTGCTGACGTATGACTGATGCGTACAGTGCCTGTACGTAACACTAACATGAATGTGATTATCTCATCTACATCATTGTATGTGTGTATGTGTGCATGTGTGTCTGTGTGGGCGTGTGAATGTGTGTGTATGTATGTGTGTGTGTGTGTGTGTAGGCATGTGAATTTTGTACATGTATGTATATGTGTGTGTAGGTGTGTGAATGTGTGTGTATGTATGTGTGTGTGTCTGTGTGGGCGTGTGAATGTGTGTGTGTGTGTGTGTGTGTCTGTGTGGGCGTGTGAATGTGTGTGTATGTATGTGTGTGTGTCTGTGTGGGCGTGTGAATGTGTGTGTGTGTGTGTGTGTGGGCGTGTGAATGTGTGTGTGTGTGTGTGTGTGTGTGGGCGTGTGAATGTGTGTATGTATGTGTGTGTGTCTGTGTGGGCGTGTGAATGTGTGTGTATGTATGTGTGTGTGTCTGTGTGGGCGTGTGAATGTGTGTGTGTGTGTGTCTGTGTGGGCGTGTGAATGTGTGTGTATGTATGTGTGTGTGTCTGTGTGGGCGTGTGAATGTGTGTGTGTGTGTGTCTGTGTGGGCGTGTGAATGTGTGTGTGTGTGTGTGTCTGTGTGGGCGTGTGAATGTGTGTGTATGTATATGTGTGTGTCTGTGTAGACATATAAAAGTCTGTATGCGTATGTATGTGTACATGTGCATAAGTGTGTGAGTGTTTGTGTGTGCGCATATGAATATGTGTGTGCTGTGTGTGTGATACAAGTACAATACACTCTCTCATCAGGTTTTGAGTGTGTAATATTATTAACTATAACTGTGCATTAGGTCCCCAGAACTCACATACTTTATATGTAAAAGCTGGTACCCTACGACCAGTATCCCCCCAGCCCCTGGGGGTCCCTAGCACCTCTCTGCTTCTAAGATTTCACGCATCAGATCATATGGTTTGTCTCTCTGTGTCTATATTATTTCACCTAGAATAATGTTCTCCAGGTTCATTCGTGTTTTCACAACGTCAGGATTTCCTTCTTCTTAAGACTGAACAGTATCCCATGGTGCATTTGTACCACAAGGCCTTCGTGCACTTAGCTGCTGATGAGCGCTGATCTTCCACACGCCATCACAATGAGAGTCTCTTTTGGATTCCAGCTCAGATGTGTGGTTGCGTTGGTAATCTGTGTGTGTGTGTTGGCAGGGGGTGTCTTTCCATGCAGGTTCCCACAATGCCTGGAGCAGCCAGCTCACACCACTGTCAATAGTGGACGGAGCCTGCTTTCCTCCACACCCTCCTCAGCGCTTCTTATCGCTTGTCTGTTTGATAAAGGCTTTCCTAAGAAGCGGAGGAACTATGTCACTGAGGTTTAGAATTGCATTTCAGCCAGGCACCATGCTTCATACCTATAATTCCAGAACTTGGGAGGGTTTTGAGATCCAAGCTGGCATATGCTACAAGCATATGTCGCAAAAAGTGGAGCCTCCTATGTACCTGTTGGCTGGTCATTTTGGCCTCTTTGCCCATCAAAAGCAGGTTATTGGTGGGGGGGCAGGTTATTGCTATTGGCTTGTGTAAGTTCATTATGGATTTTGGACATTAATCCTTATCAGATTTATAATCAGCAAATAATTGTTCCTTTCTGTGGGTTTTCTCTTTATTTTATTGATTACTTCCTTCAAGATACAGAACTATTTGGGGTAGTCCCACTTGCTTATTTTTGCTTTTAGCATCATATGTTTAATAACCATGATGAAAACATCTGGGATCTTTTTCTCTGTATTATCTTCCAGATGTTTTAGGCTTTCGAGCTCATGTTGTGTGTATGAGGAGGGTGTATCTGGATTGCAGCAGGACAATCCCTAGTCCTAAGAGTTACCGCCTTGCGTTCTCCTGCATAGGCCAAAACTCCTGTAGAGGCACCGTGATCCACAGTGGGTACCAACTTAGGGCTGCCGTTGGAGGCTATGAGTGACCTTCCACTTCCACCACTTAGGTGATGTTGATTCCTCAGCATTCTTTCTCTAACTGACCGCTCCACTGTGCTCTTAGCAAGCCATTCCTCCCTCACCTGGGTATCCGTGGCTAATGAGATAAATGTGGCGGTAAATACATCAATCAGGAATCAAGCCAAGGGAACTATTTCTTTTGTTGCTTTGTTGCCAACCAAAGAGTAAAAGTAACTTCAAGGTGGAAAAAGACTTGCAGGGCCTCAGGGCAGAGTCAGCTCTCCTAACGCCTGATGCTATCCTTAGCCAGGTCGTGGGTGACAGTAGAAAACAGATACCCGCAGCCTCTTCTTTCTGCCCACTCCCCATGCTCTGACTCCAAAGGAGAAAGCCGCACAGAGAAGTCTAAATGGACTGTGAGGGATAGGATAGAAAATAAACAGTGGGGGATACTAACAGGGAAAAAGACAATAAAGGTTTTCTGGATGGGGGCACTTCATGGAGCAGAAATCTTACAGAGGTTGAGAAAGCAGAATCTTTTAAAGGAAGGTTTGCTGGGCGTCACCTATACAATGCCTTTTAGTATTTTCCTAGCTGTTCACTGGCTTCATGTAACGTTTTCTGCTGTGTTGATATTTATTCTTTTTGCTTTGGCTTTGAGATGGGGTCTTGTTAAGCAAGCGCCTGGCCTGAAACTCAAGACTGGCCTTGAACTTGTAGCTCTTCCTGAGCTTTCAAAGCGCTGATGTCACAGGCACAGGTTGCTGCCACCCTTGGTGGTTAATATGCGTTTGCCTGACTCAGTGTCAACAGCTGGGTCACAAGATGCCTGGAGTTGACGTGGCCACAATAAGATAAGTTCTGTGGCTCTTGGAAAGCATCTCCTTAAATGTAGTAGCTAATAGCTTATGAGGGGACAGCACTAGAGTACACACATGCTGGACAAGCATCAGCCAGTGAGCTACGTTCCTAGCACAAAATCTGACTTTAAATGTGGGGTGTATTTAGTTAACTGTTCAAATCAATCCTTTCCAAGGCTCTTTCATTTTTCCTGCCCCCTCCCCCTGCCCCAACATTACCTAAAATAAAAAGATGGAGTGTTCTTGAGTTTAGCTATCTCCTGAACATAATTTGGTCCAGTATTAGAATGTCAGCTCAGTTTAGCAGTTTCAGATGTCTGGGTGAGTCAGATCACTTATAAAAATGTGTCTTCCTCAGTTGCCTGCCCCTGAGTCTCTGAACGTCAGCCTAGCTCACTGCTTTAGCCCCCTTCCCAAGGTGCCTTATAGGTGAAAACCCACATGCTTTGCTGCTGCCTAAGACAGCATTGATTTGGGGGGGGGGGTCTCTATTCTGACCACCCGTCTCTCTCTCTCTCTCTCTCTCTCTCTCTCTCTCTCTCTCTCTCTCTCTCTCTCTCTCTCTCTCTCTCTGCTCTCTCATTTGTTCAAGATCACATTAACTTTATCAAGTATGATTTAGGCTCTAATTCATGTCTCCCCCCAGCTGGTCTCATCAGGAAATGCGTAAGAAGCTCTTTAAAACACATATCTGTATGCTGGGGAGAAGAGAGAAGGATGTTCTCACAGCACAGGGAAAAAAAAAAAAAGATTCTCCAAAGAAATGTGTTCACTAATCTTCTCTTCCTACTGAGTCCTTTTTATACCCTTTGTCTGAGTGATGTGGCTAAGAATTATGGGCGTGAATTGAAGATCCCCTTTCAAGCTGTATGTAACAAGGCAAGAGCCTCTTTGATGTGCAGCATTTATTGTATATTGGAACTCTAGTTCAAAATTTAAATTTAACACTTTATTGCACAAAGCCTTAAAAGATATAGTTTTTGCTCCTGAAAACCTCCTGAGATTCCAGGAGACTCGAATGTAGAAACCAAATCACCTTCACCCAGCGTACTAATGTCCAATTGGAGAAGTGTACTGGGTGCAGCAGCAGGGACACAGAGATGTCACCGCCGGCTCCCCTCACAAATTGCCTAAGGAGAGGAAGCATGTCAAAGAGAAAGGAAGCGGAAGTTCAGCTACTGGGAGCAAAGAGTTACTAAATACCTGAGGAAAAAAAGCAGTCAAATTACAGAGTGGCAACTACACTGCCTAGTTGGTGAAAGTGGCTAGGAAAAAAAAAAGCTCATTTAAAAAAATCATTTAGCCGGGCATAGGTGGCGGACACCTGTAATCCCAGCACTCAGGGAAGCAGGTGGATCTGTATGAGGTCGAGGCCAGCTTGGTCTACAAAGTGAGTCCAGGACAGCCAAGGCTACACAGAGAAGTCTTGTCTCTGGAAAAACAAATCACTATAAAAATCAACCAAACAAAAAGAATTATTTTAGTGTGTGTGTGTGTGTGTGTGTGTGTGCGCGCGCGCGCACTTGTGACTGCTGGTACATGTGGAGTCCAGAGGAGGGCATCGGATCTCTCAGAGCTGAAAGTACAGGAGGCTGTGAGCTGCCCAACATGAATGTGAGAACCAAACTTGGGTCCTGTGCAGGCGCAGCACAGGGCTAACTGCTGAGCCACCTCTCCAGCTCCTAAGGCTCCTTTTTAAGAGTTTGAGAGGTGGCCCAGAAACCCTATAGCAGCCAAACATGAAAACAGTACAGCTCTCTGCGTCTGACCTAAGGAATTCTAAGACCGGTCCCACCTGGGGTCTGGCTAGTTTAGATGTGCCCTCTGTGTGGCGCTTGACTCCACGAGCCTTGGTGAACAGATAAGGGACATGTGTGATGAGGAGGGGCCCTGACTATGGCATCTGTCCTCATTTCCCACACCGTTTTCTACCCAGTCTCCACTTCCTACACATAAAACGTGGCACCGTGAAATAGCAAGGGAGATGCTGAAAAGACTTTAGAACAGGCATGTCGCCCAAGTGACAATGAGCCAGAGAGGAAGGAAACAGGAAGCAGTGACCTGAGGTTAAGGTCACAGAGGCCTGGAGCCATTTCACTGTCTGTCCAATCAGGCACAATCTCCCATACACACCGAAGGCCAGGCTGTGTGGATCCACCCTTCACATTTAGTAAGCTGCCTCATCTTTTTGTCCCTTCAAGCCAACGACGTAGCCCAGAAATCCAAACAGGTTCAAAGGCGTAGCCCCCAAATCAAACCAGGAATGAGTCCAGGCTATGCCTCTCCTGGCAGCTCACACCCCAAAGGCCCCTCTCTTTTCAATAGTTTTGGAAAAGGCAGTGCCTTTAACTGGGGGCCCGTTCTCCAGAGCAGTGAGGCCAAATCCCACGTAAGTGGCGCCACTTTTGGCCCTGCTGCGGACATTCCCAGCCTAACTAGATTTTCATTCTGACAGAAGGCTGTGAAAACTCCTGCCAGAAGGGCTGTGATTGACTTTCATGAGCTAGTTGGAGAGTTGCCTGGATAGAGAAGGGACCACAGCCCAGTCACTCCAACCTCTTTGCTTCTAAAGCCCTGGGCTGTCTACTACAGACGCTGAGCTGTCCTGGCTGTCTCAAGCCCAGTGGCTGCCAGAAGTGTTGTATTTTATTGAAAGATGAAAGTATCTTTTTTTTTTTTTTTTTTTTTTTTGTCCTTGTTTCAAGTCAGATATGCTCAAAGAGTGGAAGAAACAAAGAAATGTTGCAAATGTAAAACTACGGAGCTAATTCATTTCTAGTCTGTCTCTGGTTCCCCTCGGCCTCCCCACTGCACCTCTTAGCCTGAAAGTGCGTGCACTTTATATATCCACAGTCAGCCCAATTCTTGCCTCTTGTCAGAGGTGGAATGTCTTCATCAGTATGGCTGTGAGGAAACACTACGACCAAAGCAACTTGGGCAACGAAAGGGCTTACTCAGCATACACTTCCACGTCACTGTTCATCACCAAAGTCAGGACAGGAACTCAAACAGGGCAGGAACCTGGAGGCAGGCACGGATGCAGAGGCCATGGAGGGCTTACTCTCTTACTGGCTTGCTCTCCATGCCTTATTCAGCCTGCTTTCCAATAGAACCCAGGACAACCTGCCCAGCATCGGCCCCACCCACAATGGGCTGGGCCCTCCCTATCAATCACTAATTAAACTAATTAAGAGAATGCCTTTCAGCCAGAGCTATGGAGGTATTTTCTCAGTTGAGTTTGTCCTTTCAGACGACTCTAGCCTGTCTCAAGTTGAGACAAAACTAGCCAGTACATAAAGGGAACTAACGTTTTTACTGTGTCTGTGACATGCACAATGCTGTAATACGTCAGAGAAAAAATGCTAAGCCAGTTTCTTGTTGGAGCTCAAATCTCTCTCACTCTCTTCAGGCAATGCTAAGCCTTAAAAAGATGGCAGTGATAAAAATAAACACTTTTTTAAAAGATGGTAATGGTGGCCACCAATGCCGATTGCTCTGCAGTCTAAAGTATAAAGAAGATCAAGATCAAGCTAAAAATAAATTAGATAGATAGATAGATAGATTCATATAATATATGGATAGATTATACATGTATATAAATATATGCATATATTATATAAATGTAGCTAGTTTTTAACTATAGTTTTTAAACAGTGTGTGTGTGTGTGTGTGTGTGTGTGTGTGTGTGTGTGTGTGTGTGTGTGTAGCTTTTTTTAACTTCTATTTTTCCCGGTCTTAAATTTCTGAGTTCATTAACTTTTGCTTTTTTCCCTAGCCTCTTGCTATGTGTTGCTTGGGGACACTGCCCTGATTTGCTGACACTAGGGGAACATACTTAGCTGGATTCTGCTTGCGCTATGCTGATCCGAAAAATGTTTCCTTCAGCGCACGCCTCCGAGTGCCACTAGCTTGCGTCCCCAGATAGCAACACTTCATCTGTGGCTTCCTTTCTCCAAACATTCCCTCTATCTGAGGGAGACTTTCTGGATCCCTGTTAAGGCTGTTTCTACCTCACCTCTTATGGCCACATGTAGGAGTCTTTGATGGACACAAGCTTTCTGGTAGGTACATCACTCCTTCTATATGACAAGTGCTCAGAATACTTGCTGCACGTTACATGCACGCTTTTCTCTCAGCACTTTGAAGACATTCTGTCACCTTCATGGCTTCCGTTGTCACTTGGGAAAGTAAGCTATCAGTCCAGCAGGCATTCGTTTCTAGGTGACCTGTCTATTCTCTCACTGCGCATGACCTTTTCGGTCTTCACCTTTTTCAGTTTTCACCGTGAAAGTCTCTTGCTGCGATTTTCTTTTTTCCCACTGGAGATTGATTGAACTTCTTGCACCAGAAGACTTAGGATCTTGCGCAAACGTGGAAGGAGGTCAAACTTGCCCCATCCTCTGCTCTTGCCTTCTGGACCCCAGATTAGACATCATTTAAACTCCCCATTTTGATCTCTGGGTATCTTGGCGTCTCTTCATAACTTTGTTGCCTTCGGTTCTCTGTGTCACATCTTTTGCATTTTCTTCAGCTCTCAGCCCTGCTTAGCGATTTCTCTCTTCTTGATGTGTCTGCCCCGCTCCTTAGCCTCACTGCTGAGTTGTAAGTTTTGATTACTTGTTTGTTTGTTTGTCTATCTTGGAATTTTTCTGGTTTTGGTTTGGTTTGGTTTTGGTTTTTCGAGACAGGATTTCTCTACATATCCCTGGCTCAGGCTGGCCTTGAACTCAGAGATCCACCTGCGTCTGCCTCCCGAGTGCTGGCATTAAAGGGGTAT
This sequence comes from Acomys russatus, assembly GCF_903995435.1. Taxonomy (NCBI): domain Eukaryota; kingdom Metazoa; phylum Chordata; class Mammalia; order Rodentia; family Muridae; genus Acomys; species Acomys russatus. The sequence goes on from NC_067159.1 coordinate 3,908,162, forward strand.
GCCACCACGGACTTACTTGTTTTCTTGTTTGTTCTGTTTTTTTCACCCCTAGTTCTCTCTGGTCAGTTGGTGTTTGTTTGTTTGCTTGCTTGCTTATTTTAACATGCTGCATAAGCTTGTTTTATATTCTCTAATGATTTCTGTATCCAAAGTCTTTTGATTTTAAATCCAATCCTTGTTTCTGTCAACTCCAATGCATAGTAGTGTTTTCCTCCTGTATTTCCTAGCTTAAATTATTATGAACTCGAACTTCTACTTGTAAGAATTTTATCGGCTGAAATTCTTCAAGGTCTGGGCTGAAAGCGCATCTCTTCAGAGAACATTTTCTTTTGGCACTGTCAAGCATTGGAGCGCTGGCAACCAGGCCCTTCACAGCTAATTGTTGGTTTAGGATTTTTGGGGCCTGGAGGCTCTGCAAAATCATGTCTCAAATGGGTCCGTTGTATTTGAGAAAGGGGTTCACACTTATGTGCGTCTCCAGGCAGGTCCCTGGACTTACGTGGCTCTTATGTTCCATCTCTGATATTCTGGATGATTCTAACATCCTGGGATACATGGATAGCTGCTGCGTTTAGCATCCTCTGACCATTCTACCCCTGTGGCTCCTTCTCTTCCCAGCAAAAACAAGTACTCAAATGTATGCATGTGTGCTTTAGCCTATGGAGAGGACTCTTAATTCAGAACATGGCTGTTCTGGCAGGGGATCACATCCAAAGACCCTCTAGGTCGATGTGATCACATCCAAAGATCTTCTCAGTCTGTGTGAATACAAACTCCAGGAGACAGAGGCAAAGAAATCTGAGTTCGAGGCCAGCCTGGTATAGAACAAGTATCAGGTGAAGAAAAGCTTAGATCCAGGCGTGGTGGTGCACGCCTTTAATCCCAAATGAAGGTAAAGTTAGTGTGTAGAAGGAAGCACCCATGTTTAAAAGTGATGTCTAATTGAATGACAGAAAAGGTGACCAATCAGAGAAGATTTGACAGAATAGGATACGCCCAACTCTGATGAGAAGAGAGAGGAAAGGCAAGCTACTTAAGAGGCAATTTTACAGAGAGAGGGGGGCAGTTTTTACCAGGACAGTAATAGAGAGATGGGTTACAGAGAGATAACTCAGGTAAGGACAGAAGGAGCCAGAAGAAGCCAGAAGATTAGAGCAGATTGCTGAGTTAGTTTGAGGCCAAGCAGAGCAATTCTGGGTCAAGAGAAGCCAAATTAAATAAGTTAGCTGGGAGAAGAGTTTGAGCCAGAACAGCCAAGTTGAACCAGCCCAGAGCTCAGAAAGAACAAGAAAGGGTAAGCTTATTAAGCAGTAAGTGTCAGACACTGAAAACATTGTGGGCCTAGGTTAGATTGTACAGAGCCTAGAAGCTTCCAGGACTAGGCCTAGATTAGCAGAAGGAGGCCGTAAGCATCCCAGACAACAACTGAGACAGGAGAATAAAAGTTACTTTTACAAGTTTGGTTTTTCAATTCAGCACTTTGAGTCTTTTTAGTTAGACAGTTTTTTTTTTTTTTTTAAATAAGAATATTTAGTTTTCCTTCTTATGGTAAACTTAGCTTACATCTCCTATAAGGTTCCTTTTCCCTTAGAGAGAGAACTTTATTTGGGGGCCTCACTTCTGGAGGAAAATGCCCAAGAAGACTCCGTTTTAACAAGTCATCAACGGCCACTATTACCACTTCCTTCTCTAGGCTCCATTCTTTATCATAGCCTACCTGGGTTTCTCTTAGTCCAACATTCCAGAACATTCTGCTATGATTCATAGCATCGGCAAGATTTCACATCACAGTCTTAAAAGCCACTGTTTTCCTTTATAGAGAAAGACGGGTGATAACTTCAACCATAAATAGCTTCAAAGGTTCAGAGAGGTGTCGTATCCCACAGCAGCACAGTATATTTATTAATCCACTGTGCTTAGGAACCATGTCTTAAACACTGTGAGGGAAACTGTCTGTGAGGCAGAACTTTTATTTAACAAGCACTAGAAAATCACATTTAAATTATTAAATGCTGTGCTCCTCGAACTTGAATATCAGAATGAACAGGGCATAGAGGGCAAGAAACAGCTTGGCATATGAAGGGTCTAAGGTAATTCAGAAGGCTTTGGGCATCAAGATACGGAGCCCAAACTGGAGAGAAATAAAATAAAGTACCCATAATCCATGTAAAATCTTGAGTGTGTGTGTGTACGTGTGTGTGTACGTGTGTGTGTACGTGTATGTGAACTTTTTAAACATTTAGGACTGGTATATATTCTTCACTTTCTCTGGTCAAATCAATATTTTTATATTTAAATCATATGTTTTTCAAGATAAAAACAAGGTATTTGAATGTGTAGACATTTTAAACAAGAGGAAAAAAAAAAAAAAAAAGTAACTTTAGTTTCATGATAGCCCTATAGCCCTGTGACTGTTCTATGCCAGGACATTGGCTGCATTAGGTTAGGGTGGCCCAAAAAAAATCAGAAGTGGAACTTGGGGGTAGATATAAGAGGATTATAGGTAGATACAGGGCCTTTTGGCATATAGTGTTAGGCTTGGGGTTCCTACCTAGAGTAATTTGTAGGAGAAAGCTAAACTCCAGAAGTTAGCCTGGACAAAAGGAAAATGACAAAGAGACAAGACCAAGGTCATGAGGGAAGCTCCGGGTTAACCTGGCTCCAGGAAGAGAGAGAGACAAGATCCATGCTGGAGGCTCAGGGAAATGTCTCTGTGTTTGTCACAGAAGGCCAGGCCCACGGGAGGGGTCAGTTTAACGGCAACTGAGATCCAAGAACAGGAAGTGTCTCCCTGTCTTGGGTGTCAGGACACCTCTTGTGTGATCCAGCAAGGGTCATCAGGGAAGACTCAGAGGACAAATGGGGCAGTCCAAGGACTCAGGGCGCTCCCAGCAGCTGGTCTGCCCATGGTGACGTTGTTTCAGTAGGCCAGGCCTTCGTGGGATGGGTCTGGCAGCCTGACTCTTTTTTTTTTTTTTTTAATGATATGGAGAAATTTATTATAGGAGTGTGGGAGAGCAGGGAAGGGGGAGGTGTACCCCAGAGGGAAAGAGAGAGAGAGAGACAGAGAAAGAGAAGAGGAAGGGTGGCAGTCTGGTTTTACACCTGGATTCTCACAAACTTTACAAGGCCTGTCTGTGTTGGACTGTGTTGAACCGTGTCCAACTCTCAGATATGAGAATGTAGGTCCCAGCAGCTAAGGGTGAGCACTAAGAAGACTTCCTTTTGGAAGGCTGAATAATATATTCTCTTTGGGGTTGGAGAGATGGCTCAGTGCTTAAGAGCACTGGCTACTCTTCCTGAGGACCCAGGGTTCGATTCCCAGCATGGCAGCTCACAATTATCCGTATCCAGCCCCAGAGGGTCTGGCACCCTCACACAGACACACATGGAGGCAAACACATCAAGGCGCATAAAAATAAGTAAATCTTAGACGCTGACCTCCTGCTGGCTTCCAGCATATAATGTCTGTTTTCACGGAAGGCGTTCTGGTACGCCTGACATTCATTAATGAGAGAAGCCCCAGAGCGTACAAAACTGGACACCGTGCCCTATTTCAGCGCGTAGAGGAACCAGACCCCTATGGAGGAGTGTTGGGGGGTTAGAGAGGCAATGACCTGACAGAGAGCAGCTCCAGAGAAGACAGCTGGACTTTGCTCCCAGCTTTATTAATGAGCCAACAACGATCTGACCCCCCTGGGCAAGGTTCTCTGAGAGGTGACCTGCCCAAATGTTTCTGTGTCTTTTTCAGTGACAGGCCTGGGTTCCCAGGGGGTGAAAAGAGCAATGAGAAGTCAAAAGAGCCACTGTGGCTTAGGGTGTCGCAAAGGTAATCTCAGTCAGACAGACCACTGGCTCTGCCAGGCCATATGTCTGCCTGAGACCTAGATCACAGGGACTTACAGCCTTCATGGGTGATGGAGTGGGTGGGCTACATGGAACAGTACTCTCTTCAGAGGTAGCCAGCTCTGTCCTCTAGCACCCGCCAAGTCTGTCTGCCCTCTCACAGCTCTCCTCCCCTACCCCACCCCCATAACCTAAATTCATGCAGGGATGAGGGAGGGCCGCTCTGGGCTGGCCACCAGGCCAGGTGCCCGAGGCTGAGATAGACTTTGGACGGCCTTTGAAAATCCACAAGGAGGTTGGTGGCTATTCTAAGGAGAGAACAAAAGGAGACAATGAACAAACCAGTTCGGTGAGAACACAGGGTTCCAGGGAAAGAAAGGTGAGAAAAACACCTTAGGGCATTTTAACAGGGACTTAAACTCTAACCTTGCCTTGAACTTGGAGAAAGCGAGAAGGGATTAAAAAATAAATATTAATTTTACAGTTTAGTGATTATAGCTAATATTTAAACTTTAGAAAGCTTGCGTTGTTTATTTGGCTACTCATAGCAACCCTGTGGAGGCAGTGCTGAGAAGAAGATAGGATGACGTCACTGTGGTTCAACTCTAAGTCCCAGCCTCTTGGGAGCCTTGGCTAGAAGAGACTTAGCTTCTCCTGAAGAGCTGACTCAGGAGAGGCACAGCAGCACCCTCTCCTACCTCCCCCCCCCCCATGACCCACCCTACCTCCTCATCTCCCCACCCCCCCCACTCCCCTGTTCCCCACCACCCCCACCCTCACTCCTCTATTCCTCCCCACCCCGACTCACCCGGGTTTGTAGAACTTACAATTAGGAAGCTGTTTGGCTTAGACCACATAGGGCAGGCTGGCCTTCCTAAATTACACAGATCCTTATTCAAGGGAGGGTCATAAAATACTTGAAATGTTTGTTTTTAAACACAATGCAATCAGTCATATTGGTGAAGGAACCTTCTGAAAAAAATTTTTCTTTTCTTCTCTGCCTTGAGAACAGGAAATACAGGAAGGACTAGACGTCACCAACCTTGCATTGCCTTTTGTTTGTCTCTGGCCATGCAGTAGAAAGTACCAGGACACTGACACATGTGATAACTGTGTCTCATGGCACTCAGGGGGTGGGGGCACGGGGGCAGCTGTAAATAGAACTGGCCCGCTGGTGAAAAGAACGACTCTGCCGCCAACTCAAATATTGTCTAGGGAAAAGTATCTGCTTATTAACATTCTGGAATTTTCCATCTGATCCTCCCTTTCAGCATTCCTCTCACAGTCCCAGACAAAAGACACCTGCCACAAAAGGTGAACGTTGTTCCCAACCCGTGTCTAACCGTGTGCCCTTCCACTGTGCAGAGCGCACGGCTGGCGAGTCTTTACAGAACACTCGATTTTTATAAAACACAATACGGTAGTTAGGACAATGATGATGGTGTCTCCGACCACAGTCCAACCTTGTTCTGATTTCCTCAGGGACTTCACTCCACATTAGGCTTCAGCTTGTTTCCTGTCTCACACAGCTGTGGGGGCCGGAGGAGGTGTCAGCTGTCCCTGTTATAGCAGAACATGTGTGTGGGGAAGGTATGTACAGAACACAGGACTGTGGCAAAGACAAGGTTAAACAAATTCCAGGGACTACCAAATCACAGGCTCACATGACGACATAAAGGGACATTCAAATCGCTCTGTCTTTTATCTGAGGTTACAAATGATGTGCCACTGGGGTCTTTCCTACTCTGACCTGTGCATCTCGCGATGAAGGAGCTGCCGTCTCAGGCCAGTGCCGGGGAGCTCTGGATATGAGTCCAAAGCTAAGCCCTAGAACTTTCACCCAGGGGCTTTGTTTCTTCCAGGGCCAAGGAGGACAAGCCCAAATGGCATCTCTCAAATATTGAAATGATCACAGACTGCATTTACTCCCCTTTAAGTTAAATCAATTCTATTCCTTCAATGGTTCTTCAAATGACATGTATGGGGCCTTGTGTGTGAAAGATTCTGGCTGCCGGGAAGATAAAGGTTAAGGACTAAAAAAGAAGCCCGGGAAACTGGCTACAAACACCCTACAACTCACACTATTGTCAACTCCAGCAAAAAAACAAAAAAACAAAAAAACAAAAACAAAAACAAAAACAAAAAAAAACCCAAAACCTCATCCAGCCCAAGCAATCCGTAGTGCCAAGAGTGGAAAACCCTATCCAGACTACACGTGCTGATCAGAGTTCTTATGTATGTGCCAAAAAATGTGCCCCTTATGTATGTGCCAAAAAATGTGCCCACAGTGTCAGTGAGCATTGTCATCACCAGCGCCACATTTATTTTTAATTAGCCCAAGGTCCTGGCAGTTTTTAGTTGCAGCCAGTTAAAGCACTGTTCCGCTCGCTGCTGACCCACAGCTGACACCCCCAGGGCCTGCGTGGTCACATTTATCATGGCTGCCCCCTTCCCCGGGAGCCCCCAAGGCTACCTTGAAATCTTTTCCAGCACAGTATTCTGGGCCACCGCTACCCATCACTCAGCTAGCTGTTGGCATGCAAGATGAAGTTTCCTCCTGGCCATGTCTCCCTCCCTGGGATGCTGGGAGCCAAGTCACAATGCAAACCTGGGCTTCTGCATCAGAGCTCCCCCACGAGATGGTGCTGGGGTCCTTGAGGGAAGCTATGGAGAATAGAGGACACACACATGAGCAGCAGTTGAGTCTCATGTACGCTGGTCCCTAAACTTGCCTCGCTAACCACAAAACCTGGCCAGCCACCACCAGCAACACGGACACAACAAGATGTCTTTCACCTTCCACACGCACTCTACTCCCCAAGGCCCACGTCACAGCACCTCCTCTTCCAAGTTCATGACCTTTGGCTCACTGCTATCAGCCCTCCCCCTGTTTTCAGGTTCCCAAATCAAAGCTTGGTCTTGCCCTCACCATTAGAAAGAGTTAAAGTGGGGTTTCGGTAGAGATCAGGGAATAGTGGACACCCTGTATTCTTCAGTGTTGGGGAGGACACTTGGGTAGATCACGATCAGGGCTCAGAAACTTAAAACTGGTACATCAATACATAGAATAGGATTGAGTTGTTTGTTGTGTGTGTCCCCCCCACCCGCATCCCCCACTCTCCCCCCCCCCCACCCCCAGCCCCCAACCTTGAAGCTCAACAGTTTGTTCTGCTTGGTGTTTTAAACATTGCCCTTTGGAATCCAGGAAGAATTGGTTCTAGAATACATGATTCCTGCACAGGTAGGAAAAAAAAAATCTGCAGGAAGTCAGGACCCTCACAGAAAATGGAGCAAGGTTTGCATATTGTATACCCATCCTTTCAGATACTTTAAATAATTTTCTAGATCATGCCTAATAAAATGCGAGCGCCTTGTAAGTGGCTGTACTTATTCGCCCAGACGGACTCCTTCATATATTGTTTAAGGCAGAATTGTTCAGATCGATTACATTTGCTAACCTAGCCCACCACTCAGAGTTTAAACCCTTTCAGTTATGCAAGTGGGGTTAAGTTGATGACCTGCCAGGGGTGTGGTGCCTATAGAGTGCTTGCGGAGGGAGCAGGAGCCACCTGTACTGGAGTAAAACACCAACAGTTATGTTTTCTAGACCGAGGGCTCTGCACACGATGCAGTGGCTTAAAAAGCCCTGGTTTCCCCAGAAGAAGCTAATGGAGACATGTGGGGGGGGTGACACACATGCAGGGTGTGACAAGACATGCAGGGGGTGACGAGACATGCAGGGAGGTGATGAGACATGCAGGGGTGTGACGAGACATGCAGGGGGTAACGAGACATGCAGGGGGGACGAGACATGCAGGGGAAGTGATAAGACATGCAGGGGGGTGACGAGACATGCAGGGGGTGACAGACATGCAGGGGGTGACGAGACATGCAGGGGGTGATGAGACATGCAGGGGGTGACGAGACATACAGGGGGTGACAAGACATGCAGGGGGAGTGACAGACATGCAGGGGGAGTGACAAGACATGCAGGGGGTGACAGACATGCAGGGGGGTGATGAGACAAGCAGGGGGTGATGAGACATGTGGGGGGTGACAGACATGCAGGGGGAGTGACAAGACATGCAGGGGGTGACAGACATGCAGGGGGAGTGACAAGACATGCAGGGGGTGACAGACATACAGGGGGGTGATGAGACAAGCAGGGGGTGATGAGACATGCAGGGGGTGACGAGACATGCAGGGGGGTGACAGACATGCAGGGGGAATGATGAGACATGCAGGAGGGGTGACAAGACATGCAGGGGGGTGACAAGATATGCAGGGGGTGATGAGACATGCAGGGGGTGACCAAGCTGTGGCCACCTTCCAAATGGCTCATTTTCTACACTAACATCGAGTAGCCAAGGTCACAGACCTAAAACCTAACACAGTCATAAATGTGAATGTGCCATCTATTACTTTACCCAAGACTCAGTTTCCCTACATGGAAAGGGTCATGGGAGTGTTGCCTACTATATAGGGTTATTGTTAGACTGAGCAGCATACGGTGCACGGAGCATTGAGGCACAGAACATGGCAAAGAGCTACGGCCTTTTGACAACAGATGCAGGCATTTGGGCCAAGGGGATCCCCTATTCACTGCTGGTGGGAAGGTAAACTAGTGCAGTCACAACGGAAACCAGCTGCCATACGACCCAGCTGTACCCTCCTGGGGACACACCCAAAGGACTTTAAGTTCTACTGCCGAGATGTATGCACAGCCCTGTGTATTTCATACTGTTCAAATAGCTAAGACGTGGAACCAGCTTAGCCGTCTATCAACAAATGTTTGAGGGAAATGTGGCTTTATAGACACAGTGGCATTTTGCTCAGCCATAAAGGAATGTCAAATCGTGGCAAATTTCTCTGGATTTTAAGTTTTATGTGTGTGCATATGTATGTGTATGGATGCAGGTATAGGTCATGAAACTAGAAAGAGGTCCATGGGGCGAGGGGGAAGAGGTGTCAAGGTAGGGGGAGTGTGACAGAATGCGTGTGAAGGGAAAACAGAAAGGGAAAGCACTAGCTAAAAGGGGGTGAGGGAAAAGGGAAGGGAGCAAAGGAAGAGGAACCAAACAACAATGTATGTATGTGTTAGCTTCTTTCCTGTTGCTGTGATAAAACGCCTTGACAAAAACAACTTGAGAGAGAAAAGGGTTTGTTCTGGTCCACAGTTCCAAGGCTTCGCCTCACAGTGGCTGGAGACTGAGACGCTGCCTGTATCACTTTCAGCATCAGGAGGCTGAGGGAGATGAATGCACACACTGCTGCTCCGCCCACTTTCTCCTTTATATTCGGTCTAGGATTCCAGCCCAGGGAATGGTGCCACCCACTGTGGGCAGGCCTTCCCACCCCAGCTATCCCAACCGAGATAACCCTCGCTGGCACCGCCAGAGGCCGCCTCCCAGGTGACTCTAGGTCTCATCAAGTTGACTGCTGAGATGAACTGGAATGGTATGGAAATGCGATAATGAAACCCATTTGTTTGTGCGCTAATTTAGGAACCAATTTTAAGAACGAGAGCGCTCTGATGCGATGAAATTTTATCCTTCAGAAATAGCGGTCTCTCTCCTAGTTTATATCTTAATATTTGCAGCACTGTTGGCTGCCATAAAATGTGTTTCTAGAACATGAGTAGGCTCCTTTGTAATTAGAAAGCAGGGGGTTGGTGACAGCATAATGTGGAAGCTGTGCTGTTGCCTCACGCAGATTTATTTTACCCAAATGCAAGAAAAGCTGAAATAGAAAAATAACCACCTCAGCGGGGAAAGCTTTGCATGGCTTTCCACTTGCCTTTCTCTTTAATTCTGAGTGAATGCTGCAACAGAGACCGCTTCCCCTGAGAAGGGCACCCCAGCCTCACAGGTTGAGGGGTCACGTCTGTGCACTGTTCCTCTCAGCGGCTCCACTGGCTCGCGGTGCTGAAAGCCAGGGTACCCATTTCACTATTTTGTGCAGACTTAATATGATCTGGATCATGGCTGCCTTGCTTGCCTTCCAACCCGCTGGCCACTGGCTGGGGTTCTGGTTACTGTCTCTGATGCTGGGTCAGTTACAAAGTTGCAAGCGTTTCCAGTGGCCCAGCCTTTGCCCTACTTTTTTCCTCCATGAGCCTCCTTGGGTTTATTGCAGAATGTGAGATTTTTCAGGAATTCGTGCAAGATAATTGAGCAAACGCCCAATTTCTTTCACTTTCTGTGGAAGGCGGCAACAGCAGGATCAAAGGCACCTGGGGCTCAAAAGATGCTGCAAAGCAGGGCCCTCACCTGGAAGGTGTCACTCTGTACCTCAGAAAGCCCCTTTCAGCCAGCACTGAAGTGACATGCCAAGGTCCTGACCCCACCCCATGTGGTCAAAATAGTACTTTTCGTGTTTCCACCTCAGACAGACTGCGTAGTAACACAGGTTAAATGCATTTCTGAGTGAAATCTTTTTTTTCAGTTTCTGGAAATTGTCCTTATAAATTCCTTTTGATTGTCCTTGTTAACCCCTGGTTTAAAGAGGTTCCTACTGCCAATGGAATTCCTGGGGAAATTTGATTCTTTCTTTACCAAAGCCTTTATCACAGTCTGCATCTTATTAAAATCACGCGCTCCCGTGAGTGTGTGTGTGTGAGAGAGAGAGAGAGAGAGAGAGAGAGAGAGAGAGACAGAGAGAGAGAGAGAGAGAGAGAGAGAGAGAGAGAGAGAGAGAGAGAGAGAGAGAGAGAGAGAGAGAGAGAGAGAGAGAGAGAGAGAGAGAGAGAGAGAGAATGTTAGAACTCGGTGCCATGTAAAAAGGCATAGGAAGGAAGCAAGAGAATTTACCCAGCACATGGAAAGGCAGAGGGCGAATGCATGGAAACACACTGCAAAGAGGCAGCAGGCGAGCTCCCACGGAGAGCAAGCGGATCCCCAGGCAGAAAGCAGGTGAAGCTGCCTGGTCTTAATCTTCCATGGCACTCCTGCTGGGTGGCTAGGCAGGCTGGCTTCTCACTATCTTGTAAGTGGGAAGTTTTACAGTGTGCGTTGTTTGCTGAGACAGCCATCCAAGGCTGCACGGGTCATTAGGAGTTAGGCTCCTGGTATCTATATAAGTCACCATAAACCATTAAGGTCAGGCTCTAAATAAAGATGGCCAGTTGTTAAAGTGGAGACTTTAGTTTTTCCTTTTGGTCTTTTGCCTTTACATTTAGTTTAACCATGAGCGCTCCTCAAAGACGGACTTTACCTCAGTTCCGTTTTTTTATTCGTCTTTCCTAACATCACATCTTTCACATAGTTAGTATATGTAATAAATATTTAATAAACTGAATGGTGGGGGGGGGGGATTAGAGCACACACTGTTAGCCCCAGCACTCAGGAGGCAGAGGCAAGCAGGGCTCTGTGCATTTGGGGCCAGCATGGTCTACAGAGCACGTTCCAAGACAGCCAGGGCTGTTTCAAAAAGCCTCACAAAAAACGTTTTAAATGAATTAGAAAGTCTCCCCAAATTATTATTATTTTTTCACTTGGGCCCCATTTTAAGAGAGTATCTAACAAGAATGCACTGTGGATTCTAGAGCTCAGGTTAGAGAGCAGTTTCACTGTTTCTCTAAAAAAAAAAAAAAAAAATTCATGTGAATGATGTCTGTGCACCAAGTGCATGCAGTGTCTTCAGGTGCCAGAAGAGGGCATCAGAGCCTCGGGAACTGGAGTTACAGGTGGTTGTGAGCAGCCACGTGGGTGTTGGAAACAGTAATTGTAGCGCTCTTAACCACAAGCCATCTCTCCAGTTTTCCGTACTGTTGTTTCTGAAAACTATTCTGGAAAAGTAAAAGCCAGAAAACAAGGTAAGAACACCCCACACAAAACTTTATTATTATTACTATTACTAAACCAGAGTGTTTAACCACAGCAGCTTTAGGTCCACTTGTTTCTTATTTCACATACTAAGAGCACTCAGCCCCAAGAAAGTGTCCCCAGGACAGTTTATGTAAGACCACTAACAAAATCCTACTGAGCCAGACTAACACATGAGCTCTGATATGCGCCACGGCTATACACCCATAGAGACCCAGAAGCCCCATTCACCAGAGGCAACAGGGGATAAGGGAAGTGGCTCTCTCTGGCCAATGGACAACCATCTCACAGATTTCCCAGGGATGCTGCATGGAAGCTTCTGTCTGTCCGTCAGCAATCCTCCTATGTCCAGGCTGTCATATGGGGACATCGCTGCCTTTTGAGGGGGCTGGGGGTCTTTGTGGACCCAACACCTGTCTCCACCAGTAACACACTGTGAGACTCGATGCCAGTCTTGTGCTTTCATTACTGCTTTAATGAAGCAGGGTGAGGGCTGAGCATGTGTGGCTCTTTTAAAAAGCGCATGTGCATCAATGCGTATCACAGGACACATAGAGTTTCCTGCAGAATGACTGACAGACAAAAGGCCCATAAGATGATGGTGACTTGTCTCGTTACAAAATGGATGCTGTCTTAGTTGGGGTTTCTATTGCTGCAACAAAACCAGGACCAAAAAGGCACGCTGGGAAGGAAACGGTTTATTCAGCTTACACTTCCTCATCGCTGTTCATCACTGAAGGAAGTCAGGACAGGAACTCAAGCAGGGCAGGAACCGGAGGCAGGAGCTGATGCAGAGGGCATGGAGGGTGATGCTCACTGATTTGCTCCTCATGGTTCACTCAGCCTGCTTTCTTATAGAACCCAGAACCACCAGCCCAGGGATAGCCTCAACCACAAGGGGCTGGTCTTTCCCCCATTGAACTAATTGGGAAAATGCCTTAAGTGGGATCTCTTCTCCTGGAGACATTTCCTCAACTGATGCTTATAGACTCAATTTTCTTAACCAAAATATTTTATTAACAACTTATTGACCGAGCCTACATCAATTATAACCTGATTAACCAAAACAGGAGAAAATGAAGATTAATTGACACAATAACAAAACTTCAAGGATATCAGTCCCAGGGAACGATTCTCTGGTCGGGAGCCGCAGGATTTCTTCCACTGGAACCAGGGGTAACAAGACCTCAGAGCCTCAGCAGGAGCCAGAGCTCTGAAGCCTTCCCTCAAGTGGTTTTCTCTAGGATCATCTTGAAGGGCAGCGATGAACAGCCAAATCTATCCCAAGTCTCCAAACCACGCCACCGCCAGTTCTGGGCTCATTTATATATCTCTTCCCAGAGTCTGTTCATGGGATCTTTTTCATCTGGTAGCAATTAAGCTCCTGCACGAGGTGGTTGCTCTTCTAGTGAATTAACATCACCTGTTCTCTCACTAGACCGTTCCGATCCCACACTTGAGATCCTAAAGAACAGGTTTCTCTCCTTCAGAGGCTCCTTTCTGGTGACTCTAGCCTGTGTCAAGTGACACATAAAACCAGCCAGTATAGTGGCCTAAGGAAAAACATCTCTTTGTAAATTAACAAGCAAGTGACAGGAATTATTTAGCTTGGCTGCTGTGATAGTTCCTGCTCCTCTTTCCAAGACTCTGGAGGCTGACTGGTTTCTCAAGAGACTGTAAGTTTAGGAAAACAACAACAACAACAAAAAACAAACAAAAACCAAAAATCTCCAGGTGACTCCTTAGACAGAACATGAGCTGGCAGACAGATGGCAAGGCCCTGTGTTGATATCCGGGGACACATGTAGGACTGGCAGCAATGGGGATGCACTCAACTCCTTTAACTGAAATGCACAGCCTTCACTGCCCCCTGCTCTGTTCTCGGTGAGTGTTCTAGTTTCATTCCGTCACTGGGATAAAGCACCGATCAAAAGCATCTCGGTGGAGAAAGGGGCTTGTTTCACCTTACTGGCTGGAGTCCATCGTTGAGGGATGGCAGGGTAGGATGTGGAGGAGGAAACATGGAAGAATGTTGCTTGCTAGTGGGCTCAGTCAGGTTAATGCTTACCTAGCTTACTCATACAGCCCAGGGAATGGTATTGCCCACAGTGGGCATCAATTCATCGATGAAATCCCTCACAAACAGGTCTACAGGCCAGTCTGATCTGGGCAGTTTCTCAATTGAGACTCCCTTCTCTGATGACTCCTGGCTTTGTGAAGCTAACTAGGATAGTGAGCATGCAGGACTGTTGTTCAAGCCACCTCTAAGTTCCTAAGCACAGATAAAAATAAAATCTTAAAAATGAATACATAGGACTAGAGAGATAGCTTGGAAGGTACATTTGTGTACTGCTACTGCAGAAGGCCTGAGTTCAGTTTCCAGCTTCCACACCAGAGAGCTCACAGTTCCCACCTCCCACCCCAGATGGCTCACAGTTCCCACCTCCCACACCAGATGGCTCACAGTTCCCACCTCCCACACCAGATGGCTCACAGTTCCCACCTCCCACACCAGATGGCTCACAGTTCCCACCTCCCACACCAGATGGTTCACAGTTCCCACCTCCCACACCAGATGGCTCACAGTTCCCACCTCCCACACCAGATGGCTCACAGTTCCCACCTCCAACACCAGATGGCTCACAGTTCCCACCTCCCACACCAGATGGCTCACAGATGCCTTTAACTCCAGTTCTAGCACTATCCAACATCCTCTTCTCACCTCCTCGAGGACTGGATGTACTCCTATACACATATGTATGTGTGCACACATGTAATTTAATACTAATAACTAATAAAATAATAACAAGTATAAAAGAATGGACTTATAGCAAATAGCTACAATTAAAATCTATACATAGAAAAAAATAATTTATGGATATCCCTTTGGGGATTATGAACTATCAACTGTTTGGCCCCAAAGCAATGCTTTTGTTAGCTTGTTAGGGAAGTCATAGGAATGTGGCACAAAGCGGAAGGCTTATGCAACAGAACGCGTGTCGTCTCACAGTCCAGACTGCAAGCTTAGCTACTTCTGAGAGCTAGGAGAGAGACTGCATTGCATCTCATCTGCCCTAGATCCCAGAGATTGCCCACCTGGTTTCCTCATTGCATGCTTCTCTGCTTTCATCTTCACCTGACCCTCTCCCTATGTGTATGTATATGTATGTTCTTGGCAATTTTTTATTTTAACTTAATTTACTTGTTGAAACCATCTCATTATGTTGCCTACAGTGATCTTGAGTCCCTGGGCAAAAAGGGATCTTCCTTGCTTCGGTGTGGCCAGGAGGTTATTGTATAATTCAAATGCTTATTTCTGTAACCAACCATATCAGGTTACGAGCCTTGCTCTGAGAATCTCCTGTCTCAGTGTTGTGTGAACACTGCTCTCCAGTGATCCCTTGATGTGCCAATAAAGCAGCTTACAGCCAGTTGCTGAGCAGGGGAGAGAATAGGGCTGGACTTCCTGCCAGCCAGGGGAGAAGAAGAGAGGGGAGGAAGTAGGGGATTGAAGTCACAGGAGAGGAGCTGGCGCAGAGAAAGCTACAAAGCGCAAGTCTCTCTGGGATGCACACTGGGAGAAAGCCATATTGGTTTAGAGGGTTAAGAATAGAGTCAGCATGGCTCAGGGTTGTGGTGTGAAGCTTGTTGCAATGATATAATGGAGTCTCCTTTACTTGTGTGGTAGCCAGGAAAAGAGAGAGACTAAGAGAAGCAAACGCCGTTTTATAAAAACAACATTAACACGTCAACCTCTGGACTAGACAGGACAACCAAACACTGCCAGCTTAATTTTCCCTTCTTGAAAGGACACAGACTCCAGCTTTCTCTCTTCTGGACTTGTGACATCTGTAACAGGCCCGTTTGTAAGCAGAGTCACATTCTGTGGTACTAGCCTAGGGATGTGGGAGTGGGGGACTATGTGCAAGCTGTGATGTGCTTCTAGGAAGTGAACTGAGAACTGTTCGTGTCTCACTTTGTAAAGAAATCAGCCCCAGAAGGTTATCAGATACTCAAAGGAAGTGAAAGCCATGTCACAGATGCGAGCGGCTGCAGTCCGTGTGAGCCACAAGGAGCCTCTCGCTCCTGGTTTGCTGAGCTATTCTCAGGCCTGGTTGCATAAAGGAGGGAGAGAGGAGGCTGGTTAGCAGATGCTCTGTTTTTTTAAGAGTACCACTGGCTGCCTCGTGGCTGAACCTCAGCAGGGCTTGTGCTCTGAGGCAACTGTTGACTCAAGTTTTTCCTCTCAAGTCAGCTCTCTCTGATGGGGCACAGCGAGCTCATTCAGTACAGAAAGCAAGATGCAGTGTACCTCCTTTCTCACTCTGTAACACCATTCTTTACTTCCCTGGGCTCTCTTTTGTCCTGCTGTTGAGCAACCCCAGTGTAGGTGTAGGGAGTGCTTGAGTCACCAGCGGCTGAGTGAGGCCGTGCCCACTCCCGGTGATGTACAGACAGGGCAGGGCAGGCACCGGAGGCCGAGCTTCTCAGAAATGGCTTTGCTGTGCACCCTTTGACCCGTGCTTTCTGCTGTGCCACCTGAGAACTCTTGCCAGGTAAGCCTGGTGCCCTCCTGGAGGCCAGGTTATTAATCGTAATGTAAATATATGTGTTTTCCAATGGTCTTAACCGGCACCTGTGAAAGTACAGAAAGTGAGAGGTCGAGACCCACATCTTGAGAACCACTGCTTAAGTACAAAGGACATTTCCCTTTACTCCCCCCACCGCCAGCCTCCACTCTGAGGAGAACTGGACAAAGTAACTGAGTGCAGATCTGAGAGCAAGGGTATCCTCTGCTCTGCCACTTGCTAAATGACCTGAGGGAAGATGTACAAGCTCCAAGTCACTCATAAAGTAGAGGCGATGTCCCTGTTTGCCTCATCAAGTTATTGAGTGGTAGATAATGTAAGTTATAAGTGGTGTGTGGGACACCATGTCTATCATGCAAGTTAAGCAGTTGGTGAATGTAAACCACACTGTCTTATTTAGCGTTTTCCTTCTCAAGTGTCATTTGTTAATCTGTTAATTAACAGCTGTCAGGATGTATGTCAAAAATCGCACACTGTTTGTGTCTGGATGACAGGATTGTGGATGCTTTTATTGTCCTATTTTTGACTGATTATTAAAGATTCTAAACTTTATGTAGTAAGTATATATGCATATATATATCTTTTAAAATTTGGGGGGTTGCGGGTAGGACCTAGGGCCTTGAAAATGCTAAACATGAGGTTTTTTTTTTTTTTTGAAAAACTTTTTTTTCATACAATATATTTTGATCGTTCTCTCCTCCCCCAATTCCTCTCAAATCCTCCCCAACTATCCAACTTTAAGTTTTTTCTTTTTCTCTCTCTTCTCTCTCTCCCCTCTCTCTCTCTTTCTCTCTCTCTCTCTCAAAAACCAAAAATGTACCAAAACTCCACAAAAACAACCATCAGAAGACTAATAATAAAAATTGCCAAAAACAAAAAACAAAGCAAAATGAAGCCAAAAATCCACAAAAAAAAACCCAAAATACTACCAAGTTCGTTTTCTGTTGGCCATCTACTGCTGGGCATGGAGCCTGACCCTGAATGTGGTTTATACACCCGATGAAATGCCACTGGAGAAAACTGATTTTCCCTTGCTGTCAGATACCAATTGCAGATAGCTTCATGGTGGGGGCGGGGTTGTCAGTGCTGGGACTCCTTCTGGCTTGAGTTCAGGTCTTGTGTGTAATGCCACAGTCTCTGTGTTTGTTGTAATGTCCCCCCCTTTCATCTCTAATTCTCATTTTTTTTTAAAATCTTTCTCTCTGTGTCTTTTGGTTGGTTTGGCTAAGGGTTTCTCAATCTTGCTGGTTTTTCTTAAAGAACTAAGCCTTGGTTTCATTGATTGTTTGTGTTTCCTTGTTTCTTTTTTGTTGTTGTTTTTTGTTTGTTTGCTTGCTTGCTTGTTTCTATTTCATTGATTTCAGCCCTGAGTTGATTATCTTTTGCCCTCTACCCTTTGCAGGTGTTATTTATTCCGGTTGTTCTAGAGCTTTCGTCTGCCGATACGTTGTTGATATGAGATCTCTCCAGTTTTCTGATTAGGCACTCCATGCTAAGAACTTGGCTTTTTAGAGCTGATTTCACTGCGTCCTGTAGGTTTTGGGTATGCTGTGTTTTCATTTTCATTCAACCTTAAAAAGGTTTTAACTTCGTTTCTGCACTGACCCACTTTTGTATTTATTACTGAGTTGTTCCTGTTTCATGAGTGTATGTATTTTTCTGCTGTTTTTGTTGCTGATATCCAGCTTTAATTCCTGGTGGTCGGATAGGATGCAGGGGGTCATTTTGATTTTCTCATATCCATTGAGACTCACTTTGTATCCTTGCATGGGGTAGGTTTTGGAGAAAGTTCCATGAGCTACTGAGAAGAAAGCAAATTTGCTAGTGTTTGTGTGGGATTTCTTGCAGATGTCTGCAGATTGATTTTTTTTAAACCTTATTTAACTCCAGCTTTTCTGTTTAGTTTTTGTCTGGATAACCTGTCTATTGGCAAGAGTGGGGCACTGAAGTCACTCACTATCACTGTGTGAGGGTCAATGTGTGATTTTAGCTGTAGTAGTGTTTCTTTATGAATCTCACTGCGTAGGCTTTTCTTACGCTGGAGGCTTATCTGAGTTGGCCTTGCCCTGAGGTCACCACTCCTTCTAGTCCGTCTGATACCGAGCTTTTCATCTCCTCATATTTCCTGATGCTCCTTTCCCCCTCAGACTGTACACTTTGTATTTTCCCTTGCTCAGCTTAATCCTTTTGATTATAGGTTTGGATAAGAGTGGCCACCAATAGCCATACAACATAGCTGATACTAGGCTGTTTTGAAATTTCCTCTGCCAACACCTTAGTCCAAGACTCTTCAATTTAGCCTCAGGCAGATTATTTTGGACAAGGGCAGAAAGCAGCCACATTCTTCTACAAAATATCACAAGAATAGTCTACTAAAATTCTTCCCCAGTTGGGTGCGGTGGCGTACACTTGTAATCCCAGCATTCAGGGAGGCAGAGGCAGGCAGATCTCTGTGAGTTTGAGGCCAGTCTGATCTACAAAGCGAGTCCAGGACAGTCAAGGCTACACAGAGAAACCCTGTCTTCAAAACAAAACAAAACAAAACAAAAAAATTCTTCCCCATCTTGAGCCAAGCCTCCACAGTTCAAATCACCCTCAGCCCTACTGTTTCCCATGCTCCTACTAGTATGGCCCACTAAGAACCCACTTAAAGCATTCAACTGCTTTCCTAATCTAAAGTCCTAAAGTCTATATTACACCAACAACCAGGTCAGTTAGGCCCGCCACAGCAATACTCTCCTCCCTGGTACCAACTTCTGTTTTACTGTTTTATTCATGTGAAGAGACACTATGACCAAGGCAACTATAACAAAGGAAAAACATTATCATGGCAGGGAGAGTGGCGGCAAGAAGGCAGGCATGGAGCTGGGGGAGCTGAGAATTCTACATCTGTAGTCGTAGACAACAGGAAGAGAGAGACTCTGGGCCTGGCCTGGGCATTTGAAACCTCAAAGCCCACCCCCAGTGATACCTTTCCTCCAACAAGACCACACCTCCTAATCCTTCTCAAGCAGTGCCACTCCCTGATGACTAAGTATCCATATATATGAGCCTGCAGGGGCCATTCGCGTTCAAACCATCACAGTGCTCTTGTTTTGGTGTTTAGAATTGCAATATCCTCTTGATTTTTTTTTTCCTCAGTGCGTATGTTGTATCCTTCCCTAACTCTTCTGGTTATTTTTGCTTTGAAGTCTATATTGTCAGATATTAAATAGCTTCTTCAGCTTGCTTCTTGAGTCCATTTGCTTAGAATAGCTTTTCCCATCCTTTTACCCTGAGGTGATGTCTATCCTTTATGGCGTGTTTCTTGGATGCAGCAGAAATGTGGATCCTGTTTTCTAGTCTAATCTGTTACTTTGTGTGTTTTTACTAGGGAATCGAGACTAGTACTATTGAAAGTTATAAGTCAATTATTTTGATCAATTCCTGTCGTTTGGTTTTGATAGTGGCATTGTTCTGAGAATATTCATTCCTTGTGTTTTCTTGGATATAGTTAGCCCCTTTGGACCTAAACTGTCCTTTAATGCCTTCTGTAGACTTGGGTTTATAGTTGGATACTGCTTAAACTTGGCTTTATCATGGAATATTTTTCTTTCTCCATTTATTGTAATAGATAGTTTTGTTGGGTATAGAAGTCTAGGTAGTCATCTGTGGTCTCTCAGACTTTGTAGAACATCTGTCCAGCCCTGTCTGGCTTTCAGAGTCTCCAGTAAAAAGTCCAGTGTTATTCTAATAGGTCTACCTTTACTTGATCTTTTTTTTTTCACTTACAGATTTTAATATCCTTCCTTTGTTCTGTATATTCAGTATTTTGATTGTTATTTTTCATGGGGAGCTTCTTTTCTGGTCTTGACTGTTTGGTGTCCTGAGTGCATCTTGTACCTTGATAAGCACCTCTTACTTTAAATTGGAGTCTTCTATGATTTTGTTGGAAATATTTTTGTGGCTTTAATGTGGGCTTCTTCACCTTCCTCTATTTCTACTATTCATCAATTTGGTCATTTCATAATGTACCAAAAATCCTGGATGTTTTGTGCCTAGACTTTTTTATACTTAAGATTTTCTTTGACTAAGATGCCCATTTCTTCTACATCGTCTTCAAGACCTGAAATTTTTTCTCCCATGTCTTATAATCTGCTAGAGAGGCTTACCTCTGTGGTTTTTGTTTGATTTCCTAAGTTTTTTCATTTTCATTTCCAGTTTTATTTTAGCTTGAGTTTTCTTTCGTGATCCTATTTCTTCTTCTTCTTCTTCTTCTTCTTCTTCTTCTTCTTCTTCTTCTTCTTCTTTTTCTTTTTTTTCTTTTCTTTTTTTTGGCAGGGGCAGCAGGAGTCAAGATAGGGTTTCTGTGTAGCCTTGGCTATCCTGGAACTCATTCTATAGACCAGGCTAGCCTCAAACTCAGAGATCCACCTGCCTCTGCCTCCTGAGTGCTAGGATTAAACATGTGTACCACCAATGCCTGGCTCTATTTCTACTTTCATGCCTTGAAGTCTTAAAATATTTTCAATATTTCATTTAACTGTTTTTGCTTTCACAGTTTTCATTAGGGCATTGGTTCATATCCTCTTTAATATCTTCAAACATATTCATAATTGCTATTTTGAAGTCCCCGTCTTGTGCTTTGGCTAAACTGCATTTCTCAGGGCTTATTAAAATTGCTTTACCAGCTTTTAGAGGAGGCACATTGTCTTGGCCATTCATGTTTATTTTTGCACTGGGATCTAGGCATCTGTAGTTATAATGTTTGGAGTATTTCTTGGCATAGATATCTGGTCTTCTTGAGTGGGTAGTTCTGTTCTTTGGTTGCTCTTGCCCACTCTAGATGGTGGCTGAGGGGTCGAGTACAGATTGCATCTGTCAGGTGGCAGGTAACACAAAGAAATGAAGATGGGCTAAGAGGAAAGTTGGAGAGAAGCAGAAGGAAATAGCTAGGGAGATGGAGAATTCACACCAAAAGACAGAGTCCCCTGGAAGTGGAGGTGGGGTGTGTGGAATAGTTGCTGGAAGCAAGCTAGCAGAAAGTCTATAGAGGCTGGAATGGGGGCACAAAAAGGATGGTGAGAGTCCATTATGGTTTCTCCAGTAGAAAGTGTTTTGGCAGATCAGCAGCTGACATGAAGGAACGGGGTGGGCTAGAAGAGAAGTATGAGGGGACCAGAGGGAAGGAGCGTAGGGGACCCTGGGTCTGCACCAAGAGGGGGAGTCCTCAGGGCATAGAGGTAGGGTGGAAGGTGGGGATCCTACAGGCAGGCTATGGAGTCCTCAGGGTGTGGAGGTAGGGTGGAAGGTGGGGATCCTACAGGCAGGCTATTGAGTCCTCAAGGAGTGGAGGTAGGATGGAAGGTGGGGCTCCTACAGGCAGGCTATTGAGTCCTCAGGGAGTGGAGGTAGGGCGGAAGGTGGGCCTCCTACAGGCAGGCTATGGAAGGATGCTGAGTAAGTCTGGAGAGACAAGAATTAAAGGACTAGAAGGACGAAGAGGCTAGCCAAAATGGAGGTGAAAGTCTCCAAAGAGAACCAAGAAAAGAAAACAATGATTCAAGGAGGTGGGCAGTGTTGTTAAGAGCAAGGCTGAGTGGGGCTCGAGATGCCTTATATAGGATGTCTTATACGGGACCATTGTGATGCAGTGGGTCAGATGGAATAAAGAAGTAACTTCCTGTTTCTCCATCTCTGTCCACAGTGTTATTAACATCATCATTATCCTGGCTGGAGCAATTGCACTCATCATTGGCTTTGGCATCTCAGGTATGTGGAACATAAATACAGTCCACGCTGTGCCCATCTCCGCTAAACCTCTCCTCATTCATTGTGACATGGGAGAAGAACAGGATTTCTCCCCAGAGAACCTCAAAGTGGACCACTTGTTCTATGTGCTGTGTTCTCCTTTGCCTTAGACATTTAATTCCTTAGGCATTAGCCCTTTCTAAACAGGAGCCTTTGGTAGAGGGATAACTGGCCACGACTGCCATATTGTGTAGGAAACAGATGCCACAATAGCCGATCTTCAAAGGCTCATGTCAGTCTCAGGAAGCCCTCTTGTCCCTCTTATCATAGGCCACCTCTCTGGAACATCTGTTACGGATCCTTTAATTATGATGGAGTTAAAGTCAGCAGCTGTCTTCTCTGAAGCTGCTTGTCTGCTGCTTCCCACAAACCACCTGACTAGGGCCAGCATACTTATTTTGGTCTGTGACCAAGCTGCCACTTCATGATTTTACTCTTTATATTCTTAGATGCCTCTTTCCTCCATAACTACCCTCCAGGGTGTGGTTATTAAATAGTGGCCACAAGGCCAGAACTAAAAGAGTCTTGCTAGATGTACATTTTCTTAGACAAGGCATTAACATCCTTACCCACTTTTCTTATCATCAAAAATATATTCTACTCATTTAAAAATTAGTTTCTCTGTTTTTATTTTTTAAAGATTTTATTTTTACTTTTAATTATGTGGATATGTGTTTGAGAGTGTTTGTGCACATGAGTGCAGTGCTCAAGGAGGCCAGAAGAGGGCATTAGACCACAGAAAACCAGGTGACAGGCAGTTGTGAGCTGCCCAGTGTGGTTGGGAAGCCAAACTCGGGTCCTCTGAAAGAGCAGTATGCTCTCTTAACCAGGGAGCCATGTCTCCAGCCACTTATTTTCCTTTTGACTTATAGTTCTGGTTGCAAACTGTTTGTGTGTGTTACCAGATCTCTCCTGACCTATGGCTTGCCTTTTCACTCCTTAATAGAGTCAGTGAACAAATGGTCTTTATTTTAGCATGACTGATTGAATCCATCAATTTTTTCCTTCATATGCAGAACTTAATCTAATCTTTTTTTTTTTCTCCCTTGAAGATCTTCTAAGATTCTAGAAGCTTTGTGCTTTCACCTGTGGCCAGTATGCTTATAAACCATCTAGAGTGGGGCTCATGGCAGACGGGTCAAGGTCCAATATTTCCATGTGGCTATCCAGTACACCCAGCACCATTTATTAAAAGCGTAGTCTTTCCTCTAATGCCTCCATCATCATAAACCTACTGTCCACATGTGTGCTGATACATTTTTGAACTTGCTAATCTATTTCATTCTAATACAGATGGCCCTTGATATGACAGGGCTGCATTCCAATGTACCAATTGTTTGTTGGAAACACTGCAAGTTTAATACACCCAACCTGTCAAACACCATACTTGTCACACAGCGCACTAGAGTATGGCTATTGGCTCTGTGATTGTCATCACCACAGAGTATCCCACCACCTGTCACCAGCACAGGAACACATAAAAGGCCAAAACGCCTTTTACTAATGCATATCACTTTTGCACAACCATGAAGTCTAATAATCACAAACCAAATCATCGAGCTGAGAGGCCTTCTGTATTCCTTTTTGATTATTTTCCTTTGATTTATGTTACTTCATCTCCTTTCCTATCCCTAAACCTTAAGTGTGCTCCTCTTCTCTTATCCCTTAATGACGTTTTGTTGTTGTTTGGTTTGGTTTGGTTTGGTTTGGTTTGGTTTTTCGAGACAGGCTTTCTCTGTGTAGCCTTGACTGTCCTGGACTCGCTTTGTAGATCAGGCTGGCCTTGAACTCATAGAGATCTACCTGCCTCTGCCTCCCTAAGTGCTGGACTAAACGTGTGCACCACCCCACCAAGCTCCATGAGGATTTATATGCAGTTAATAGTTCCTAAGGGTAAGAGGCTCATGAGCCCATCCCTCCCTCAAGGAGCTCTCAGCAGTTAACACGGGTTGCTGGGGGAGGGGAGACTCCTCCTCAGGGTGTAGCCACTGTTGTAGATATTCTCTCACCTATGCTCATATAAGAAACTGTCATTAAGCTATTGGGTCACGGGGGGGGGGCAGGGAGGAGGGGATGACAAAGTAACAAGGACTCTTAGAAGGGGTCCGCAGGAGTGATAGAGGGACAAGAATGGGGATAATAGGGGTGAATATAATCAAGATTATTACACACATTATACACAATCAAAATTATGAAACCCATTATTTTATATCCCTAATTAATTTAGTATGCTAATAAATAAAACATTAAAAAAACAAACAAACAAAATCAAGGGCTGGAGATGGATCTCTGCCACAAGATACTTACCCAGTGTGCAAAAGCCTGGGTTCCACCCAAACACTGCAAAAATAAGCAAGCAAATAAGTAAGCAATCATTCTAAAATGTGGGCCATGCAACACAGATGCCACTTGCGGTGAGTTGTTTGAAGAGAGGTTGAGAGACTCTCCTCAGCACTAGTTAAAGGATATTCAGGTAGAGAGGAGATGTCGCCGAACAGATTCTAGTCACAGCAAGCGCACCCAGTGCTGCGATATCAGCCACTCATGGGGCCTCTCCAACAGTTCCACACAGTGGGAGAGTTGAAGGATCACAGATACGTGGGTCTCAAATTAGACAGCTTCACATCCAGAATCCGTTTCCTTATTGTTAAAATGTTCAAGATCACTGTGAGAACCTGGAGAGTGCTCATAAGCTTCCTGGCACGCGCACGTCAAAAATGGCTGCCACGCTTTGACACCACAAATGCTACCCACACACACTCTATTATCGACACCTCTTGGGAGCTACACAATTTTCTGACCTAGGGTGGTCAAGACAGGAAGCCACAGAACATCTAATCACGCTCTACCTTTGGACACTGGATACGCTTCTACGCACTTATCAGAAACATTATATGTTTCCCAACATTACAGTCATTTGTGGAAATAGCTCATCTACCTACTGCAGTGTTGGGGATCAAGCCTGGGGTCTTATACATGCCAGGAAAGTACTCTGTCACTGAATTATACCCCCAGTTTTATTGCTTTTATTCTTAAATATTCTCTGTAACGGACGAGCCCTTGACATATTTAAATCTGGCCTTCGTTATCACCAAAATATACTAGAAGGAGCCTGGGCTGGTGCCAGACGAGACTGGTTTGATCCGGCCTCCCCTTCTTGCCAGACACAGGGCATTAAGCAGGTCTACCTCAGAGTTCTTTAAACTCATTCATAGCGTGGGTCTGATGCTCATTCTTACCTCCTGAGGCTGGAAATGAGCCGCCAAGGGTGAAGCGTTCAGAGAAGCAGCCCTCTCTCACCTCATCAGCTCCCGTTCTGCAGCCTTTCTACGTCACCGGGCTTCATGCTTTTAATGTCTACGGTTTGAGGTTTAGAAAGACAGATCAGGTGCATTGTTAAGCCCTTACTTGCATTATAGCGTTTAGTCCTTTTAGTGAATTCATGAGGGTGTGCCCTCATTTTACACAGAAATGCACAAATAAAGATCTTGGAAATATCGCCCACTGTCACATATCCAGAAAGTGACAGAACTAGGGCCCGGACCGGGTGATAGCGTTGCCATGTTCCCACACACCCACACTCTGCCACATCTCTACATCTTCCCTCTTCTCCTGACCCAGTATTTTTCTTGGTTTCTGCTTATGAGCAACTGCTACACACCCTTTTTAAAATTCCTCTTTGGCTAGCATGATACCTACCCATAGGTCATCCCAGCCTGGAGCAGGCTGTGCGATTCTATCCCTAAGCCATGTGCTATGGTGTGTTCTGCACAGCTGCATGACTCTATCATTAAGCCATGTGATGCAGTGCATTCTGCACAGCTGTGTGTTTCTACCACTAAGCCATGTCCTATGGTGCCTTCTGCACAGCTGCATGATGCTATCACTAAGCCATGTGATGCGGTGTGTTCTGGTCAGCTGCACCCCAGCAGATGCTACAGGACCCTCTGCTAAAGGCTTTGAGTATGTTCTATGTATAGAACCTATATGGCATTGTGTCAAAAGACAGTTCATTTCCTAAGTTTTATCCAGCAATCTCCGCCCCGCCCCCCACCCCTGCGCCCTGCCCAGCATCCCAAGTTCTATGAAACGCTCACCTCACATTTCTTGTACTCCCCTCCCAAATATCCCTACTCCTACAGGGGAGAATCTACTGAACGTCACTCCCCTGTGTAAACCCTGAGACACTGAGGTTGCAGCTTCCCAGCCTGTGCTGCCTCCCACCCTTTTCATCTCATGACCACAGCTATGGCAGGAATTGCCCCGAGGTCATAGCTTGAGCTGTCAACGTGACAGAAACCTAGAATTGCCCAGAAAGAGGGAACTTCAACTGGTCAGATTGGTCTGTGAGGCATTTCTTTAGCTACTTCTCGATGTAAGATGCCTCAGCCGCCAGGAGTGGTGCCTGGATGCTATAACAAAGGTAGCTGAGGAGCTGGGGCTATGGCTTGGCAGTTAAGAGCACTTGCTGCTCTTGCAGAGAACCCAGCTTTGGTCGCCAGAACCCACATGGTGCATCACAACCACCTGGAACTCCAGGGGACCTGATGCACCAAGATACATACGGCACACACAGGCAGACACTCATATACATTGAAAATAATATATATTTATTTTCAGTATGCATGTATGTATATACATATGTATGTATGCATTTAATTAGAAAAGAAAAAGAAAAGTAGCCAAGTAACCAGGACAAGTGAGCCAGTAAGCAGCCTTCCTTTATGGCAGTGGCTCCCATGGGGTCACAACCCTTTGTGATGTTGAATGACGCCTTCACAAGGGGTTGCCTAAGACCACAGATATTTGCTTTGCAATTCATAACAGTAGCAAAATTACAGTTCTAAAGTAGCAGTGAAACTGATTTTTATGGCTGGGGGCCACCACAACGTGAGGAACTGTATCAAAGGGTCACAGCTTTAGGAAGGTTGAGGACCACTACGCTGTGGTTTCTGTTTCAGGTCCTGCCTCCAGGTTCCTGGCTTGCACTCTTGCTGTGGCCTCCCTCAACATGGAATGTGATGAGGAAGCAAAGCCCAGTAGCCCCTCCCTCCCTCCTTCTCTTCCTCCCTCCCTCCCTCTCTCCCTCCCTCCTTCCCTCACTCTCTCCTTCAAGTCACTTCCAGACACTGTCTTTTTTCTTTTCTTTTTTCTTCTTTTTAAAAATAATGTATTATGTATACAGTGCTCTGTCTGCACGCACCCTTGCACACCAGAAGAGGGCATTAGTTCACATTATAGATGGTCATGAGCCACTGTGTGACTGCTGGAAATTGACCTCAGGACCTCTGGAAAAGCAGACAGTTCTCTGAACCACTGAGCCATCTCTCTAGGCCCTGGGCACTGTCTTATTACAGCAACAGAAACCAACCTAGGATACCTTCATGAGTTAGTTGTTTATTTTCAGTAAATTCCCCTGTATTCCCGTTTCTGAGGAGCTTGCGGCAACTTTAGAAGCCGACGAGACTATTTTAACCTGTGTCAGCCACAAGAATTCTCTATCAATAGACAGTGGCATCTAACCCATCTCTATAGTACTCTCCGTTTCACACCAGGCACCCAGGAGCCTCTGGGGGTCAGAATGTCTGGAGAGTTGCCTCACACCAGGCCACACCCTGTTCTTTGAGGGTGCTTGCACCTGCGAGTACAGACTCTGTTCTTGCACATTACATCCTATACATTCTACGCACCTGCGAGTACAGACTCTGTTCTTGCACATTACATCCTATACATTCTATGCACCTGCGAGTACAGACTCTGTTCTTGCACATTACATCCTATACATTCTACACACCTGCGAGTACAGACTCTGTTCTTGCACATTGCATCCTATACATTCTACGCACCTGCGAGTACAGACTCTGTTCTTGCACATTACATCCTATACATTCTACACACCTGCGAGTACAGACTCTGTTCTTGCACATTACATCCTATACATTGTACGCACCTGCGTGTACAGACTCTGTTCTTGCACATTACATCCTATACATTCTACACACCTGCGTGTACAGACTCTGTTCTTGCACATTACATCCTATACATTCTACACACCTGCGAGTACAGACTCTGTTCTTGCACATTACATCCTATACATTCTACACACCTGCGAGTACAGACTCTGTTCTTGCACATTGCATCCTATACATTCTACGCACCTGCGAGTACAGACTCTGTTCTTGCACATTGCATCCTATACATTCTACACACCTGCGAGTACAGACTCTGTTCTTGCACATTACATCCTATACATTCTAACGCACCTGCGAGTACAGACTCTGTTCTTGCATATTACATCCTATACATTCTACGCACCTGCGAGTACAGACTCTGTTCTTGCACATTACATCCTATACATTCTATGCACCTGCGAGTACAGACTCTGTTCTTGCACATTACATCCTATACATTCTACGCACCTGCGAGTACAGACTCTGTTCTTGCACATTACATCCTATACATTCTACACACCTGCGAGTACAGACTCTGTTCTTGCACATTGCATCCTATACATTCTACACACCTGCGAGTACAAACTCTGTTCTTGCACATTACATCCTATACATTCTACGCACCTGCGAGTACAGACTCTGTTCTTGCACATTACATCCTATACATTCTATGCACCTGCGAGTACGACTCTGTTCTTGCATATTACATCCTATACATTCTACCACCTGCGAGTACAGACTCTGTTCTTGGCACATTGCATCCTAACATTCTACGCACCTGCGAGTACAGACTCTGTTCTTGCACATTACATCCTATACATTCTATGCACCTGCGAGTACAGACTCTGTTCTTGCACATTACATCCTATACATTCTACGCACCTGCGAGTACAGACTCTGTTCTTGCACATTACATCCTATACATTCTATGCACCTGCGAGTACAGACTCTGTTCTTGCATATTACATCCTATACATTCTACGCACCTGCGAGTACAAACTCTGTTCTTGCATATTACATCCTATACATTCTACGCACCTGCGAGTACAGACTCTGTTCTTGCACATTACATCCTATACATTCTACACACCTGCGAGTACAGACTCTGTTCTTGCACATTGCATCCTATACATTCTACGCACCTGCGAGTACAAACTCTGTTCTTTGCACATTACATCCTATACATTCTACACACCTGCGAGTACAGACTCTGTTCTTGCCATTGCATCCTATACATTCTACACACCTGCGAGTACAGACTCTGTTCTTGCACATTACATCCTATACATTCTACGCACCTGCGAGTACAGACTCTGTTCTTGCACATTACATCCTATACACTCTACACACCTGCGAGTACAAACTCTGTTCTTGCACATTGCATCCTATACATTCTACGCACCTGCGAGTACAGACTCTGTTCTTGCACATTACATCCTATACATTCTACGCACCTGCGAGTACAGACTCTGTTCTTGCACATTACATCCTATACATTCTACGCACCTGCGAGTACAGACTCTGTTCTTGCACATTACATCCTATACATTCTACGCACCTGCGAGTACAGACTCTGTTCTTGCACATTGCATCCTATACATTCTACACACCTGCGAGTACAGACTCTGTTCTTGCACATTACATCCTATACATTCTACGCACCTGCGTGTACAGACTCTGTTCTTGCACATTGCATCCTATACATTCTACACACCTGCGAGTACAGACTCTGTTCTTGCACATTGCATCCTATACATTCTACGCACCTGCGAGTACAGACTCTGTTCTTGCACATTACATCCTATACATTCTACACACCTGCGAGTACAGACTCTGTTCTTGCACATTACATCCTATACACTCTACGCACCTGCGAGTACAGACTCTGTTCTTGCACATTACATCCTATACATTCTACGCACCTGCGAGTACAGACTCTGTTCTTGCACATTACATCCTATACATTCTATGCACCTGCGAGTACAAACTCTGTTCTTGCACATTGCATCCTATACATTCTAGCACGCGCGAGTACAGACTCTGTTCTTGCACATTACATCCTATACATTCTATGCACCTGCGAGTACAGACTCTGTTCTTGCACATTACATCCTATACATTCTACGCACCTGCGAGTACAGACTCTGTTCTTGCACATTACATCCTATACATTCTATGCACCTGCGAGTACAAACTCTGTTCTTGCACATTGCATCCTATACATTCTACGCACCTGCGAGTACAGACTCTGTTCTTGCACATTACATCCTATACATCTACGCACTGCGAGTACAGACTCTGTTCTTGCACATTACATCCTATACATTCTACGCACCTGCGAGTACAGACTCTTGTTCTTGCACATTACATCCTATACAATTCTACACACCCTGCGAGTACAACTCTGTTCTTGCACATTACATCCTATACATTCTACACACCTGCGAGTACAAACTCTGTTCTTGCACATTGCATCCTATACATTCTACGCACCTGCGAGTACAGACTCTGTTCTTGCACATTACATCCTATACATTCTACACACCTGCGAGTACAGACTCTGTTCTTGCACATTACATCCTATACATTGTACGCACCTGCGTGTTACAGACTCTGTTCTTGCACATTACATCCTATACATTGTTACGCACCTGCGAGTACAGACTCTGTTCTTGCACATTACATCCTATAACATTCTACGCACCTGCGAGTACAACTCTGTTCTTGCACATTGCCATCCTATACATTCTACACACCTGCGTGTACAGACTCTGTTCTTGCACATTACATCCTATACATTCTACACACCTGCGAGTACAGACTCTGTTCTTGCACATTACATCCTATACATTGTACGCACCTGCGTGTACAGACTCTGTTCTTGCACATTACATCCTATACATTCTACACACCTGCGTGTACAGACTCTGTTCTTGCACATTACATCCTATACATTCTACACACCTGCGAGTACAGACTCTGTTCTTGCACATTACATCCTATACATTCTACACACCTGCGAGTACAGACTCTGTTCTTGCACATTACATCCTATACATTCTACACACCTGCGAGTACAAACTCTGTTCTTGCACATTGCATCCTATACATTCTACGCACCTGCGAGTACAGACTCTGTTCTTGCACATTGCATCCTATACATTCTACCCACCTGCGAGTACAGACTCTGTTCTTGCACATTACATCCTATACATTCTACGCACCTGCGAGTACAGACTCTGTTCTTGCACATTACATCCTATACATTCTACGCACCTGCGTGTACAGACTCTGTTCTTGCACATTACATCCTATACATTCTACGCCTCACTGTGACTCTTCACTTATGCGTGTAACAAACAGGTCTTTGTTGACGGCTGGACGGGTGAAAAGCAAGCCCGCCTCTTCATGATTTTTGAACTTCCCACTGCCTTTTATTTCTCCTCTTTATTTCCTATGGATAAGAATCCAATCAGTGCTGTGCTCATCCCATCTGCCACATCATGAATAGGACCATGAGTGACCTGGAGCTGCAGCAGGTCCCCGGGCACGCCAAAGCTGCCTATATTTAATTACCAAGTTATCTAGGAGATGTGTCAGTGGATTCCCTACCTGTGGGCTCAAGGCCAACACATTAAAATGAATTCCGTAACACAATTACCAAACCGAGACATGTTATTATCATCTCATTTCCTCCATAATTGTGCTAATAATATGGGTTTTTTTTTCTGAAAAGTAATTTTCCAGATTAACTTCAATGACACTTTCTAAAGTAGAGTCACCTTCACTGTAGCTCTGACTGAGTCCCAGTTGTTCTGTGGTTTCATTGAGAAACTTTGTATTTTTATTGTCTTTTTTTTTCCCCCTAAAGGCTCACTTTCTTCCAAATTTAAATGCAGTGACCTTGGCACGTGCTCTTTGCTCTTGCAATAGATAGATTATATAAGCAGTGCTTTGATGTGTGCTTACTCCCATTTATTCACAGACTCAAGCAACATTATTTCTCTGAAGAACAGAGCAGTAAACACTATCTGACCCTGTACTCATGACTGAAAATGTTTCCCCCTTGGGCAAAACTTACAGATTGAGTGCAAAGCCCAGACAGGAGTCAAGGAGGAAGAAGGTGGCTGCCATAGTAAAGGAAGAGGAAGAACTATGGGGGTGGGGCGTATCTACCTACGCCACCTGGGCAGA
Source organism: Acomys russatus (assembly GCF_903995435.1). Taxonomy (NCBI): domain Eukaryota; kingdom Metazoa; phylum Chordata; class Mammalia; order Rodentia; family Muridae; genus Acomys; species Acomys russatus. The sequence continues at coordinate 3,940,355 of NC_067159.1, forward strand.
CTGAACAGGGTTTCCCAGAAGGACTTTGAGGCTCAAATGGGAGTACGATGTGGCTAAGTGGGCTTAGGAGAGCCAGAACTCTGGACAGGAGAAATATGAGCAGAGTGGTGAGGGCTCACAGTGCACCGACACAGCCCACACGAGCCTGGCCCTCAGAAACAAAGACAACTAAAACTAACCCTGACTCTTGAAAGTGACGTCTAAGAAGAGGCTTGACAGGAAACGGGGCGCCATGTTCTTATCTCACAGCCAGACCTCCTTTAGCCATACTGGGTCTCACTCACAAAAGGCCACACATGGCAGCTGGTCTCCAAATCCCTTTTCTTTCGACACGGCCAGGCCTCTGAGACGTCTTCTATCCCGCCCTTATGCATGCTTGTTTCCGCCGCCCCCTTTTTTTTCTAGCTGAACTTATTCTTGTATCTGTAGCCCTCCATTCTTCTTTTTTATGCAAATCATCTAGCTTAGCGTCTTTGGCTCTATTTCCTATCCACCACCCTCATCTCTTTTACAAAGGTCTTGGAGTCAATTAGACAGCCCCGAGCCTTAAAGCGCTCCAAGTGCCAAGGGCACCCTTACATCTAGAATGCTTGCTTCTGTGTTTAAAAAGGAGCATGTACTGTTTGTTCATGAACCTTTAAATTGAAGAAAGAAAATCAACAAACCATGGGACACAGACAAAAGAGATGGCGCAGGGAGACAGTGGGAGAGGAAACTGCCAGGCAGTAACGAGAGGCATTCACTGTGTGCCAGGCAGTGCTTGGCATTGAAGGCCAGCCTGGGAAATCTACAACTCATTCCAGAGCCCAGAGTAGCCATGAGAAAGAGTGGCTAGGTGACAGATGTTTTTGGGTTGTACTTTAAGAAGGCTGCCTGCAAGATCAAGGCATTTCAAATGTGTCAGGTGGAGACAGCAGATGTTCATGGCAGGAAAACCAATGAGCAAGCTCAACATAGGTGAGAAATGTCCAAGACCCATCATGGTGATGTGTGTGTATGTGAGTGTGCAAGTGCGTGTGCAATGTGTGTGTGTGTGTACACAAGAGTGTGGCATGTGTATGTGTGAGTGCACGTGGTGTGTGTGTGTGCATGCATGTGTGGTGTGTGTGTCTATGTGTGTGGGTGTGTGTGTTTTGTGTGTGTGTGTATTGTGGTGGGTGGGTGTGCACATTCATGTGTGGTGGGTGTACATGTGTGTGGTATGAGTGAGTGCGTGTGTGTGTGTGTGTGTGTGTGTGTGTAATATGCAGAGGTTGGGACAGCATCTCCTGCCACTTTGACTATCCTGAGCAGCCAGCGTGGCTCTTAGGATAAGACTCTCCATGGTATCTTCCCCAGAGTTCCTTTATCCTTACATCCACAATCCTCTTGGGCTCCACAGTCATCTTCTTAGCCTCACACTCATGTCACAGGGAGCCCCTGAAAATATTCGATTAATCGAATTATCTCAAGGTGCCTGGAGTCAGAACAGCTGGCATAAAGAACCCCAGGCTGAGTGGGGCTGTAGGCTGGATAAGAAAAGGAGGTAGAGTAGACACCACCATAGTCAGTCAGTGTTCCCTTGGCAACAGGACAAAGAGGAGAGGAGAGCAGTTTCTATCTGGACCAAGAGAGCATCACTAAGCACCACTCTTCATTCTGATGTAGATAACACTAGAACTTCAGCCACACACTTCCCTTCTGGGCACCTGTGTTTTCTCATCATTCCAAGGAGGATGAAGTCCCAGCGTGTTGGAGTCTAACTTTCCTCGGAATTACCAGCTATGTTAATTAATGGGGAGTTAATTTATCTTTGTGTCACTTCTGGTCAGCTAAGAGTAACACCTTACCTATGGAACTGCCGTTTAGCAGAGCAGGGTTACGCTCACTTGATTTGTTTCTCACAGTAACCTCTCAAGGTAGCTAAGACAGATACTGTCACCTCCTTTCCCCTGTGATGCAGAGGAGTCACATGACTTACTTAAGGTTACACAGCTGTTAAAGAACAAAGCCAGGATGTGAGTCCTCACGTTCAAACCTCACGTTCAATCCAAACGTTCAAACTCTGATGTGTTTTCCCCTGCCCCTGAGGGTTTGTTTGGGCAGATCGTTCTCACAAAAGCCTTTGTGCACGGTGGATCTGCTGGGCTGTCAGAGCTTCTTCCTGCTCTTTCTGTGGCCTTCTGTACTTGTAAACCGTCTGGACGTCTCTGTCCCGTTCACATTAGTGAAGAGAAGGACAGTGAGAGGCCCAGGGCCTCACTGGCACTGGTCCTCCCTGAACCGCAGGCAAGCACTTCATCACAGTCACAACCTTCACCTCGGCTGGGAACATCGGCGAGGACGGAATCCTGAGCTGCACTTTTGAACCCGACATCAAACTCAACGGCATCGTCATCCAGTGGCTGAAAGAAGGTATCAAAGGTTTGGTCCATGAGTTCAAAGAAGGCAAAGACGACCTCTCGCAGCAGCACGAAATGTTCAGAGGCCGGACAGCGGTGTTTGCTGACCAAGTGGTGGTTGGCAATGCCTCCCTGAGACTGAAAAACGTGCAGCTCACAGATGCCGGCACTTACACGTGTTATATCCGCACCTCAAAGGGCAAAGGGAATGCGAACCTCGAGTATAAGACCGGAGGTGAGTTGCTTCCACAGAGGTGGGAACACCCCTTCCCCCGGGGGGCACGTGAGAATATCTGAGGGTATGAGCCGCTGATAAATCTCCTGGTATGCTGGTAAACGGCCACTCTCTCGGTTCTGTTCATGGCCTCTTGTTCTTATGATCAAGACTATGGTCACATCCAGAGTGGCCTGCAATAATATTGGGACTTAAACTATTTTCTTCCAGTCTCTCACCATCTTTGAATTTCCAGATGTATTCTTGAAGGCATATTCTCTCTCTCTCTCTCTCTCTCTCTCTCTCTCTCTCTCTCTCTCTCTCTCCTCTCCTCTCTCTCTCTCTCTCTGTCTGTCTCTCTCTCTCCCTCTGTCTGTCTGTCTCTCTCTCTTCCTCTGTTTCTCCTCCTCCCTTTCCAGGTCTCTCTATGTAGCCCTGCAACTCACTATGTAGAACAGGCTGGCCTTGAACTCACAGAGATCTGCCTGCCTCTGCCTCCCAATGGCTGGGATTAAAGGTGTGCGCCAGCACTCCTAGGCAGCAAATGCAGTCCTTTGGAGGTAGGCCCTGACATTGCTAATAAGAAAAGCCTACAATTTGTCCTGGAATGTTTCTATACTAATTAGGCCCAAGTCCACATCTGAAATGAGTCCCTCCTGAAACTCCTGACAATATGAGCCATTTTAGGACAGATCCGAAAGGGACAAAGCAAAACAGTGCCATCTTACGAAGGTCTGCGAAGGGGGAACAAACAATAAAGTATAACAGACAGCACCTTAAGAGGGGTAGAAATAGAATTACTGAGGGGTTCACAGGAAGGGAAAGATCACACCCAAATACATGTGAGAGAGGGGGATAAGCAGACGCCATGGAGAAGGTGAAAGTGGCCTTGGAGATGGGCAGAAAGCGGCCTGTGCAGCCTTAGTCTAAACTAGGCTTTGTAGGGCTTTCTTGAACACCTCCTGTGTATGTGTAACGCTCCTAAACAGAGCCCTAGAGTCAGGCCTGGATGAGGACAGTGGCTCAAATGACACAGTCTCTATGAGTCAGATTTTTCACTCTTTCCTGACAGCTTATGTTGGAGTAGTGACATTAATTGCCAACTCCCAATGACACCAAACAAAGGCTCCCTCCCAGCAACAGCAATTGGATGTGGAGAGCATGCACCTTCTAGCATGCCATGTTGACAGGGAGAACTTCACCCGACCACTGTCTTCCTCTCCAACCCTAGGCACAAGAAGAACATCACATAAATCCCAACAGAAAGGCATCCTACACAGTATCCGACCCATACATGAAACTCTTAGAGCCATAAAAAGTATGAAAAGATTGAGAGAATGTCATAGTCCATAAGGACCTGAGGAGACACAATGACTGAAAACATGTGGTGTACCAGATGAGATTCTGGAACGACAGGCAAAACAATGTTAATGGGAAGATGGGTAAAATACAAATAAAGCCTGGAGTTTAGCCAACAGGAGTGTGCTGGTGTCTCAATTTTGACACAGGGGCAATAACTGCTTAAGATGCTACATTAGAGGAAACAGACCAAGAAATCTACAGGAATTCTCTCTTACAGAATTTTGTCTTTGGAACTTTCCTGTAAACCTTACGCTATCCACATAATGAAATCTATTTTTATGCTATCTTAAAAGAAATTAGTAAAATGGGAAAGCTTGGGAAGATGGCTCAGTGGTTAAAAGCACCTGGCTATGCTTTCAGAGGATTGGGGTTTGCTTTCTAAGATGCCCATGGCATGTCACAACCACCTGTAACTCCAGCTCCCAGGGATCTGATGCCCTCTTCTGGCTTCTACAGGTACTGCATACTGGTGATGTACATACATACATGCAGGCAAACACTCAAGTACATAAAATAAAAAACATATGCATCTTTTAAAGAAGTTAGTAAAATAACACAATTCCAAAAATGTAAAAGTTTTAGGAGAGGTATAATAACAGATAACCATAGGATTATTGGGAGTACCAAATACTGTAAAACCTGGGATATACTTCCAGCCCAAGGTACAGTCTCCACATCACCTCCTAGGAACGTGTTCCCTCCATACTCCATACATGTACATATCATCTCCCTTGCTATGTAACAGGCTTGCTGGGAGCAAGGTATGGTGGCACATGCCTATATCCTCAGGATGTAGCACTGAAGGGAAGTGGATTAGGAGTTCCATGTCATCCTCAGCTCCATCGGGGGTTCAAGGCCAACATGGGCTACATGGGATTGTGTCAGAAACCAACCAGCAATCAACAGCAAGGGAAAGATTTCCTTTCATTCTCACTCAGCACCAGTCTAGCCCTGAGGGAAGAAGCAGCTACACGGCTCAGTCCATTGCTGACTGCTTTGGGGATGGCAAGATGGCTCAGCAGGTGCAGGTGCTTGGTATTCCACCCTGTCCACCTGAGTCTGAGCACTGGAACCCGCAGGTCTTAAGTTGCTTTTCAGTTGCTCTGAAGAGACACCGTAACCAAGGCAACTATAGAAGAAAGAGTTTATTTAGGGCTTACATATTCAGAGGGGTGAGTCCAGAGGGGACCATCATGGTAGAAAGTATGGCAGCAGGCGAGCAGGCAGCAGGGAGCTGGAGCAGGAGCTGGGAGCTTGCATCTGATTCACAAGCATGGGGGGCGGGGGAGAGACAGAGACAGAGACAGGCACAGATGGGGGGGCTTGGAATGCTGAGCATCCAAAACTGCAAAGCCCACCCCCATGACACACATCTTCCAACAAGGCTACACATTCTAGTCCCTTCCCAAACAGTTCCACCAACGGGGACCAAGTATTCAAGCATGTGAGTTTACGGGGGGCCATTCCCATTCAAGTGACCCCATCATGTCAAGGTGGAAGGGGAGAAGCAGCGCTACAAAGCTACCCTCCAGGCTTCCCACACATCTTCACAGCCATCATCGTCTTTGTCAATACACATTTTTTTGAATATTAATTTTGGGCTGCCTCTGTGGCATAATAATAAGCCCAGACCCCTTGACACTTTTAAAAATTGTGTCATTCTGCCTAGATAGAGGAGAAAGAATGTCTTAATTTCCAGATGTTACTTTAATGAGCATCATTTCTTAGAATAAAACAAATACCCACCATTCTGCTCCTGGACATCAGAGCTGCAGTCTCTACCCAAGAAAACTCCAAATCCCCATGGTGACAAGGCCTGTGGAATGCCTTCTGTTGTGAAAAGGTGAATACTGTGCATTTCTTTCTTCTTACTCTTCCCTCTTTACCTCAGATTATGAGCTTTGGAAGACTTCCAGGGCCCTATTGTCCTAAGGAAATAGGCTCTTTTCTCCTCCTCTCCTCCTCCTCCTCCTTCTTTTAATGATAACTGATTTCCTTTTCCATGGAGAACATTATCTAGCCAACACTGATATACATGAAACTTGGGCCCCTGGAGTATGTGGTGTTGGCCAAAGGGTTACAATGCATAATGATGCTCTGAGCAAATCATTATTTACTCCCACAACGTCATGGGCCACACGCAAACATCACTGTGGGGAAGCACACAGCCACTTCAATGATAGAGGTGCTTGTCCCTATTTTTAAGACCTGGCCCTTTAACCGGGTGGTACTGGTGCACACCTTTCATCCCAGCACTTGGGAGGCAGAGGCAGAGGCAAGTGAATCTCTGTGACTTCAGGGCCATCCTGATCTACAGAGTGAGTTCCAGGACAGCCAGGGATATACAGAGAAACCCTGTCTCGGCGGGGGTACGGGGGCGGGCGGCGGGGGAAGACCCAGCACTTAAAAAGCCTTTTTGTATAATCTACCTCTCCCTGACATCTGTCCTTTCTGACCTTTGACCCTCCAGCCTTCAGTGTACCAGAGATAAACGTGAACTATAATGCCAGTTCAGAGAGTTTGCGCTGTGAGGCGCCTCGGTGGTTTCCTCAGCCCACAGTGGCCTGGGCATCTCAAGTTGACCAAGGAGCCAACTTCTCAGAAGTCTCCAACACGAGCTTTGAGTTGAACTCTGAGAATGTGACCATGAAGGTTGTGTCTGTGCTCTACAACGTCACAATCAACAACACGTATTCCTGTATGATTGAAAACAGCATTGCCAAGGCCACAGGGGACATCAAAGTGACAGGTGGGTTTCCAGTGGGCAGAGATGAAACCCAGGATCTGGGGCATATTCGTCATAAACAGTATTACTAAACATGCCTGCATACCTCTCCATGTTTTCCACATGTATTATTAGAGAGAAAATAGTATGTTGATTAAAACTGAGTTTATCTAATATATACCAGGGTATAAAAGTCTCTAGTCTTCCAGAGCCTGTAGGGCAATGGTTCTCAACCTGTGGGTCATGACCCCGTTGACAGAGGTCACATATCAGATATCCTGCATATCGGATATTTATATTACAATTCATAATAGTAGCAAAATCACAGTTATGAAGTACAAACAAAAATAATTTTATGGTTGGGGCACCACAACATAAGGAACTGTATTAAAGGGTTGCAACCTCAGGAAGGTTGAGAACCACTTGCTCTAGAGATTTTGATCATAATTCTAATTCCCACTGATTAATGTAATCAGAAGCCTAATGCCACAATGTGTACAGTATATTGGTTAAAGATGGTAGCTGAGCCTGGCATGATGACGCATGCCTTTAATCCCAGGATTTCTTTCCCAGGGCTAGACAGTCAGACCCAGGACCATGTGCACACTAGGCACGCAGTCTACCACAGGATGACATCTCCAGCCATAGACACCTGAGTTCTTGTGACCTTTCTCCATTTCCCGTGTGTGTGTGTTCCTTTAGTTTTGGTGTTGATATGGCGTACCTGTGCGTGTTTTTTGTGTGTTGGCACGTGTGCACATACGTATGGCTGTCAGGAATCATTCTCCATTGCTCTTCCCCTTGATTCACTGCAGCAGGGTCTCTCAATCAAACTCAGAGCTGGTCTCGCCAGCCAGCCTGCTCTGGGAATTCCCTGTTTCCACTCACTGAGACTGGAGTCATGGGTGTGCCACTGTGCCCACACCTCATTTATATAAGCTTCTGAGGATCTGAAACCCACTCTCCTCAGGCTTGCATGGTGAACAGCTTTAACTACCGATCCATTTCTCCAGGCCCCTGAGCACTGAATTTGAAAATGAGCTCATGAGAAAAGGCATTTTCCCAATTGTGCTGTTCAAATGACCAAAAGTACATCAAAATGTGCTTCAAGACATCAATTATGAGAGGAAAGCTAAGTAAAACAACAAGAAGCTGTCACCTCTGACCCCAGGCCTATTGAGATGCTCACCAACAATGCAGAAAACATGGGCAGAAATTAACAAGGAGTGGTGAGGAGGTAGAGAAACTGTACTACTCATGCACTTTGTAGGACTGACACTGGTCCAATCAACAGAAAACGCCATGCTTGAGCCGGGAGCGGTGGCACACGCATTTAATCCCAGCACTTGAGAGGCAGAGGCAGGTGGATCTCTGTGAGTTCAAGGCCAGCCTGATCTACAAAAGTGAGTCCAGGACAGCTAAGGCCACACAAAGAAACCAAGCCTTGAAAAACAAAACAAACGAACAAAAAAGAAAAAAAAATGGCAGCTCTAAAAATAGACTAGCTATATGATCTGACAATCATACTTTTAAGTATATAAAAAAAATCTGAGAAAAGTCTTAGATAAATAGTTTTATGCTCATGGCCATAGTGATACTATTTATAATAGTAAAAAAAAAAAAAATCAAAGCCTTAAGTGTCCATTGGTGACACAGATAACAAATGGATAAATTATAGCAAATGCACATAGTGGAACGCTAGTCAGCCTGCACAGTTGTTCAGCAAGTGTATATTTTGTGTCAAGCATGTTCATATCACTTTAAAAACCCATGAAATACTTAGAGAAGTGGTACAAATATCACCAAACAATGATTTCCACTATCAACATGGGACCTCTAAGGGAGAATTGTTAACTGTGACTAGAGTGGGTCCGTAGGTAAGGAAAACTCAGGGTAGATTATAAAGGAAAAAATAAATGTCTTTGAGAGATTAAAAAGCCTTGAAATCAGGAGCCTGTGGAGGAATTGTGGCCATATGGAAAAGGAAATAGAAAGAAGAAAAAAACCAAACAAAACAGAAGTTGCTTGCATAAAAACCCATAGTCAAACTAATCTACAGATCTTGAGAAAGCAAACATGAATGGGCAAGAGAATAAAAGTCAAGATGGGGCTTGATGTCGCCACCCAGGATGTAGGGTACCAACACGACAGGAAAACAGACCAAGCTGAGAAGGGAGAAGACGATGCTGTGGGATGCTGCTGTTCAAATGCCCGTGGAAGATGCAGGCAGAGATGCCCAGTGCTTGGCACACTACCCATCGCGCGTAGGCCCTGGAAGCTACATCCCCATCCCACCTATTTCATTCTATGAAGTGGGAGCACTGGCTGCTCTTCCAAAGGTCTTGAGTTCAACTTCCAGCAACCACATGGAGGCTCGCAACCATTTATAATGAGATCTGGTGCCCTCTTCTGGCGTGCAGACATATATGCAGGCAAAACACTACATAATAAATAAATAAATCTTGAAGAAGAAGAAGAAGAAGATGATGAAGAAGAAGAAGAAGAAGAAGAGGAGGAGGAGGAGGAGGAGGAAGAGGAGGAGGAGGAGAAGAGGAAGCTAGACATGCATAGCTTAGCTCCTTTTCCCCTTTCTCTACCAAGAAGTACATATTCTGCTCTGTTCTCTAAGCCATAAATGGTTTGGGGGCAGAATCTGTCCCAGAAGATGGAAACCTGCCACAGGAGAAGAGTCCAGGAGCAGCTTACCTGCATCACTAGATTTTTCAGCAGTAAAGATGTTAATTTGGTCTCGGTTGTCTTACTTGCATTGTCCTTCTTTTTACCTGGTGCAGTGCTAAGCTAGGAGGAGGGAATTACTTACTGGACTTGCCTGAGCCTACTGGCTCAGTTGAGCAGTACCTGAGAGGGGAGCGAGGACGAAGAAGAAAGCAGAGACAAGAAATAGATTCAGGAGGACGGCCAGTGACTACTTGCCGTGACGACCTTATTAACCAGAGCAATCTGTACACATCTCAGGCATGGGAAACAAAGCAGAAGGTCACTCTCAAGACATGATGCTGACACTCACACAGGAAAAGTGATGTCATCTCGAGAGCCCACGTCCTCCTTCCTTGGGTCAAGGAACAATGAACCGTCAACCTACAGGCCAGACACAGTGTGCTTTATCCAAGAGTCAGAAGACCTTGAACATATACTCGGGAGAACAGCTTGTTTATCATAATCTCAGCAATTCATATGATTCTTGTGCCAGAGCAGAGAGCACGAGAGTGATGCCTAATGGCGGGGGATCCTTGTACATGGCTCCTGACATGGACTCTTCTGAAACTCAGCAATATGATGCTGGAGAGATGGCTCAGTAGTTAGGCGCACATACTGCTCTTGCAGGGCACCCAAACGCAGTCCCAGCACCCACATGGTGCACATACATACATATGCCCACAAGCAGGTATAAACACATAGAAATAAAATAAGTCTCTTTTAAAAAGGAACACAATACCATTTGCTGATGGGTGGTAGTGGCACACATCTTTAATTCCAGCACTCAGGAGGCAGAGGCAGGTCGATCTATATGAGTTCGAGGCCAGGCTGACCCTACAGCACAAGTACCCAGTCTCAAAAAATAAAATAAAATAAAATAAAATAAAATAAACACAGCAACAAAAAAATATTTACTGAACAATTTACGTTTTTACCTGACATATTTGGTAGCAACAATAAATCCAGATGTGAAACTTAAGACAAAGTTAAGCTAAAGAAATACAATTGTAAATGAGGATGTGGAAGAAGTGGCTGCTGGGTTTGAGTGGGGTCTACTAAATGTGTAGTGTTTGCAGATGACGCTTATTGGCTGACTGTATGCCAGGCACCTTTCTAAGGCACTCGTGAATTCTTATAATAACCCTGTGAGTAGGCCATTCTGATTTTAGCTTTATTTTGTAGAGGAAGAAATCGGAGTAAATGTTGAGCTACTTACGGAGGTTACACACCTAACGAGTCACAAAACTGCAACAGCTGCATGTAAATGGATTATCTGGCAAGAAAAGAGTAGAAGATGAAACTGATAATTCCATATCATTTTATAGAGCTGTGATAAAATCTGATGACACAAAACCTGTAAAAGTATGTCCAAACGCAAGGAACGGGCTTGTTAGCCCCTTTAAGAACTGCTTTGTTGGTGCAGTTTTTCATGTGGCTGGGTCCTCACTGAATTGGGTCCCAGAATGGACCTGGCTCCGTAGAAAGGGAAACCTCTGTGTTTGGTGCTAAAAGGATGGAGAGAGGGGAACAAAAGTTAGAAACCAATTGCTCTATTTTTCAGATGCTCTTTCCTCGTGTGAAGGCCGCATCCGGCTTCTCTCTGTGACTCTGAGGCTTTTTTTTCTCTCCCTTTACAGATTCAGAGGTGAAAAGGCGGGGTCAACTGCAGCTGCTGAACTCAGGGCCTTCCCCATGCGGTCCTTCTGTCTTGGCAGCCAGCTGGGCACTCTTCTCCACTTGCCTGATGCTGAGATGAGGGGCCTTGGCCACACAGAAGCATGCAAAGTTACTGGTACAGCAGGTGAGAGAATACACAGAGAGTGGCTGGATGCTTGTAGCTGGCATTCTTGACAGCTGAGCCATTTCTCCAGCCCTAGGCTAATTGTTAGGAAGCGAGAGTCAAACAGTCGAGCCGGACGTGGTGGCGCACGCCTTTAATCCCAGCACTCGGGAGGCAGAGGCAGGTGGATCTCTGTGAGTTCGAGGCCAGCCTGGTCTACAAAGCTAGTTCAGGACAGCCAAGGCTACACAGAGAAACCCTGTCTCAAAAAAAACAAAAAAACAAAAAAACAACCCCCCCCCAAAAAAAGAGAGTCAAACAGTCCTGATGGACAGATCTGAAAGCCAACTCCACACAAGCCAACTATTTATGTAAATTCGAACACCTAATTCATTCACTGAGTCATTGGTGGGTGCAAAACTACCTTTTCAAAGAGCAAGAGCTGGTTAGCCCTGATTAATTACCTGGGCTTCAGTGTTGTTCACAAAACATAATGAAAGGAATGTCATTTTTGGGGAAGGGAGCTTTGCCCCCACCCCCTGGTCTGTCCACTTCAGTCCGGGGGTGACTCGCCAGCTAGCCCTCCCACTGAGACGTGTTCTCTAGCTCCAGTTAGTAATAGGGCATTTCCATCTAAACATCCTACTGCAAGTAAATATTGCTGAAACCCGAGCTGTGCGTTCAGTCAGCACGCCCACATGAGCTGTGAGGCATCCCAACAAGGCCTGGGGTACACAGTCCCAGGGGGTTTCACACTGTCCTCTGTCTTTCATGTCCGTTGTTGTCACGGACTCTGCAGTGCTTCCTCCTGATTGTCTTTCAGACTGACCCCAAGGCATTTTTTTTAATCATCTTGTGTCCAAACTAACTCTAATTTAAGATTTTTGTTTTATTATTTTATGTACATGGGAGTTTTGCCATATGTACATCTATGTGTGTATGTGTATGTATGTGTGCTTGGTGTCCATATAGACCAGAAGAGTACATCTGATTCCCTGGAACTAGAGCTACAGACACTTGTGAGCCACCATGTGCTTGCTAGGAATCGAACCTCGATCCTCTGGAAGAGCAACCAGTGCTCTTAACCACTAAGGGATCTCACTAGACCTAATTCAAGTTCTAAAGCCTTGTGTTGGTGTCTTCTCTTTCTCTCCTCTCTTTCTCTCTTTCTCTTTCTCTCTCTCTCTCTCTCTCTCTCTCTCTCTCTCCTCCTCTCTCTCTCTCTCTCTCTCTCTCTCTGTTACAGGTGATAGGACCTGGGTACCAGAATGAAAGCATTCAAACACTATTGCATCATGGTGTGTCTTTGCTCTGGAATGAGTCTGGGCACAGTTGCATCAGAGCTGTTGTCTCCAGCTAAGCAATCAGAGTCCTTTCTTCTCTCAAGTACTACACACACACACACACACACACACACACACACACACACACACACTTCTTCTGGGAAATTAGCCATTCATATCCATGGTGCTTCCCTTCTCCCTTACTGCAGGGAAGTGTTGTTCAGCCTAAGACTCCTTTCCTGAGGGCCCCTGAGTCCCACACATACCTGGCATGTATACACGGTGCATCCTACCTGCACTGAGTCCCACGTGCACCTGGCATGTGTACACGGTGCATCCTACCTGCACTAAGGCGCCTGTACTCCTTGCCCAGATATTCGAGATCTGGAGGCAGGCAAGATCTGTTCGCCTGTTTCTTATCTTCCCTTCTCGTGTTCTCTAAACTCTTAGAACAATGCAGTGTAGAAAGTGGATTCTTTGTAAGGAACCCTGCCAGTCCCATCATTTCTGACCCCATGGTTTTCCTCAGAGAGTAGGCAGAGGAACTCCGTCTCACTCCTTTGATTCTTGCTTACACTATAAATGAGTTTTTAATGAGCAGCAACTAGACAATATGGCCTTTACAATATAGCTTATTCATCCTCATATTCCCTTAGAGCAATACATTTCAGCTTTGTAAAAAAAAGTCATGTCATATATGTAAAAGGCAGTGTTACATAGCACACACTCAGTTAAGCTGGGCGTGGTGGCGCACGCCTTTAATCCCAGCACCGGGGAGGCAGAGGCAAGGTGGATCGCTCTGAGTTTGAGGCCAGCCTGGTCTACAAAGTGAGTCCAGGACAGCCAAGGCTACACAGAGAGACCCTGTCTTGAAAACCATAAAAAAAAAATTAATGCATACTTAGCTATCACTTTGTTCTCCACAGAAAGTAATTTTCTTTATAGAAGAATAACTTTAAACCAAATAGATTTTTTCCTTGAGATTTTGTTGTGTTTTATTTTGTATCTTGTTTTTATCCTTCTTTAATATTTTTAAAAGATTTCTTTATTTTATTTATTGCGTATGAGTGCTTTATCTGCAGAAGAGGGTATCAGATTACATTATAGATGGTTGTGAGCCACCATGTGGTTTCTGGGAATTGAACTCAGGACCTCTGGAAGATCAGGTGGTGCTCTTAACCACTGAGCCATTTCTCCAGCCCTAATATTTCTAAAGTAAAGGGACAGGTCATTATTTGAGACACACACTACCATTGGCTGTGGCATGTTAGGTCACATACCCCCCCATCTAAGAGTAGAGCTAGACAGTGTCTTCCAACCTAATCCCATCCTCCATCCTCAATCTCTGTCTCCATAGTGCTGAGGACCTGCTTCTCTCCTGAGACTATGACCGGATGGTCACCTTCCCCCAGCGGCCTGGAGACCGCAGACCATGGCAGAAAACAGAATACAGAAAAATAAGGCTATTTCAAAACAGGAGGTGCAAAGGGGAGGGAGGCTGGGTTCTCAGTTCACACTGACTGAGAACCTATCATGATTCAGTCTTATTGCGGTTGTTTTCAGAATCCCGAGGATCTACAGAAATATTTTCCACAAGACATGACCTAGTTTTATATTTCTAGGAGAAAATGAATTCGTGTCTACAAGTCTGGAGTGAAACAGTCAGAAACAAGATGCAAAAAAAAAAAAAAAAAAAAAAGAAGAAAACAAAAGCAACCCACAGACGCCTCCGATAGGAACAAGATGGACCTAGAAAATAATTCCACTGAACTAGAGTGCAGTAAGAGTGCTGTGGAAATGCATGTGCGGAGGATGTTCTCCCACATCTCGGGACCACAGCAATGCGTGTGCAGAGGATGTTTTCCCACATCTCGGGACCACAGCAATGCGTGTGTGGAGGATGTTTTCCCACATCTCGGGACCACAGCAATGCGTGTGCGGAGGATGTTTTCCCACATCTCAGGACCACAGCAATGCGTGTGCGGAGGATGTTTTCCCACATCTCAGGACCACAGCAATGCGTGTGCGGAGGATGTTTTCCCATATCTCAGGACCACAGCAATGCGTGTGCAGAGGATGTTTCCCACATCTCCCCTCCTCCCGTTACCTGCCAGCTCCTAAGCGAGGGTGGACTCTTATGGTGTTGCTCTGAAAGTTCCTGCATGGTTTCGATTGACACTGACTTGTTTTATATTCAGCACATTAAACCATAGTGTAGCCGTGAAAAGCTGCTAATCAGCCGCCACTCCGAGACTCAGAGGTGGCAGCCTTTGAGTGTCAGGCCCCTGATTCCCTTCTCATTAGGATGCTTTCAAAGGTGCTTTGGCTTCGCCTCCCACCTGACAAACGCCAAGGATATAGGGAGGGTGATCAACATTTTAGAGCAAACAAAATAGTTGAGTGATGCTGATTTTCCAAATACTCTGAATAGCTTCTCTCCTAGGCAAGCAAATGCCACTTTATCTCTCCTCATCCTGCCGTGTGACCTTATGTCATCCTAAGGTTTGAAGTTTCTACTTTCTATCACGCATGGGCAGCTGTGACCTCAGCTTCCAACTGAGATCTGGCACCAGCAGTAAACTGGGGTGGTTTTCCCATTCTTATTTTTTATGGGACGGTTGGCAATGTAGAAACTAAATGTCCCAAGAGGAAGAGCAGGGTTAACTGTCCTCTAGAGGAAAGAGCTCGGAGATTACACACGGTGTCTTGCAATAGACAGAACATGTCTCGCTAAGAAAAAAAAAAAAAAAATGTAGCCAACCGCTAATGCTAGCCACTTTGAGGTTGGGAAATCCTGAACTGGAATAGGAAAGATCCAGGAGTGGATGAGTGCAAACAAGCCCGTTCGCTTCCTGACAGTGGGCACTGACTTCCATCTCTGGCTATTGCCTCAGTCTCAGCACTGTGTGCCGTCCTCCATTGAAGCTATGCGGGAAATTCTCCAGGGGATTGCCGTAAGCTCACTGGGCTTCTGAGGCCTCTCTCTTCATTCTGTGCCACACAGTAAGTCTGGCTTAAATGCTGCCTTATTTCCGCTTCAAGTTCTCTGGCTCTGAATTTTAGATCTCAAGACCGTGTCTGGACAAGGCATAAGTTAAGGCAGCAAAAGCAAATCTTCCTTGAAACACGCAGGCTTCTGGGATTTGGGGGTTCTGCTTGTTTTTAGGATGCCAGAGATCAAACCCCGACCCTCATCTCAGCAAATGCTCTACCACTGAGTAACAACACCCCAGCCCACACAGAGACTTCTAAAAGAAAATGGGGCAACGCTCTCTGAAGTGAAGCCTTGAGGGATGAAGTCTGGATGGCAAAGGACACTTTTCCAACAACTCCCTCCCCACGCTCATCTGCTGACCCCTGCCTCCCTGGATTTTGGATCACCATATCTGTATTACATTTTGTTACATAGATCTTGAGACCATTCAAGAGAATTATTAAATATACATTCTCTACACTGCTGTCTGCCTGGTCTGTCATGGAAGGTGAAGACAGAGAGGTGGATGGGAAAGATGGAGGGCACATTCTAAAGGTTAACCTCTCACAGATAGCAAGCCTTCTATGAGTGTTAGTTGCGTAGGTGGGAAAGGATGGCAGTCTGTGTGGGCTGAGTGTCTGGGTCTAGGTACTCAAGGAAATTCCTCTAGTCTGTTTCTAAGATGGAAAATAGTCATGGCTCTTGATTTAAGATAGATAAATTTGGGGAACACACACACACACACACACACACACACAATTATACTAGTGTCACAAAAGACAACTCTTTTATTTTTCCTTTCTTTCTTTCTTTCCTTTCTTTCTTTCTTTCTTTTTCTTGAGACGGGGTCTCTCTACATAGCCCTGGCTGTCCTGGAACTTACTTTATAGACCAAGCTGGCTTCCAACTCACAGAGATCTGCCTGTCTTTGCCTCCCAAGTGCTGGGATTAAAGGCGTGCACCACCACTCGCAGCAAGACAACTCTTATGACTGAGAAATTACCATGGTGTAGATCTGGAAGAACCTCGAAATCATCTTTCATGGCCCTTTTATCATTCATATAAAGGTCCAGGAGCCTAGGGTACAGTTCAGGTCACCAGCCAGCCTCGGGTTATATACTTTCTACTGGTAATTGGTAGAAAATTAGTATCTGCAGAAGACGAATTCCCAAGGGAACCCTTCCTGCACTGCAAGGATTCCAACATACTTTATGTAGAAAAGGACTGTAGGCTGTCCCGTGACAAAACAGCCGAGCTGAGTTAGAGGAGGAAGGATATATCTGTTCAGTCTTAGGAGTCTTGGGACATGGTTGGTTGGCGCTGTTGCTTTGAGCCTGTGGTCATGTGAGCTTGTTGCAGGGAGCACACAGCAAAGAAAGTGAGTCACAGCATGAGAGTGAAGCGGAGAGAGGCATGGACACTAACTCTTCAAGGTCACACTTCCAAGGGCCTAAATTCCTCTTGCTTGGTGCTAAAGCATCTCTGCTGGCTCCACAGGGTGGAGACTAAGCCTTATTGAACACATGGGTCTGCTTTATTTCAGAATCAGAGACCAAAGGTGACTAACTGAAAGTATAAACACTCCTTTGGTCGTGTCCACATGCACACACACGACAGATGCAGTAGACAACAGATAGGTATGGCACAATCCAGAACATGGTGCAGACTACAGACACCTATAACTGGTCAAACCTAAATGCCCTAAAGCTAAAACCCTTTCAAAGGAATAACCAACTCGAACTTCAACGTGAAGCAAGAGGGTTATGGGCTGGAAATCAAATGACCTCTAAGGCTCAAGTGTTGATGGTGTGGTCCTGAGCTCATGGCACTCCTGAGTGGAGAGTAGGCCATGAAGAGGCTAACTGTATCATCAGGTCATCTATTGATGAGTTAGTACGTCATGGGCTGTTAGGAGCTCGGGCCTAGCTGAGAAAGGAGATCCTTGGGAGCCTGCCTTAAAGGGCGTGTCTTACCCCTAGTTCCTTCCTGCCTTGCCCTCTCTACATTCTCCTGTGAGCTCAGCTGTGATGTGTGGCCAGGCTCAGGCCCAAAGCAACAGGGCCTGGGGCTGGAGAGATGGCTCTGCAGTCATGAACACTGGCTGCTCTTCAGAGAACCTGGGTTTATTTCCCAGCACCCACGTGTGAAGAAGTGAAAAACATGTTTTTTGCTTCACAAATGGGGGTTGAGAAAAAGACTTGTGAGAGATGAGGTGATATTTATCCACTCAGAAGTCGAACTACCATGTGGGGTAGATTGGTTATTAACCATCAGAAAAATATTCTTGAAGAAATTCTGAGAGGAGGTATAAATGTGAGCCAAAAACAAGAGGCAGGGCCTTTGGAGATTTAGCATAGTTTTGGCTGTTCATCACTCCACTTGAGACGCTCCTAGAGAGAACCGCTCGAGGGAAGGCTTCGGGGCTCCTGGCTCCGGCTGTTGTTCTGGGTTCTGTCCGGTTGTTGCAGATTCCAGAAGAAATCCTGCTGATTACTCCAGGAGAATCATTCCTCAGAACTGATATCCTTACGGTTTCATTATTGTATTCTTTAATCTCCTTTTCTTATTGTTTAGGTTAGTTTGGTTATAAGTGAGGTACTCTCAGTTAATAAGTTTGTAATAAAATATATTTGTTAAGAAAATTGAGCCTATATACATGTTAGCTTACAACCTTTGGTGATTCAGTCCCAGGGGCTCGGATGCCCTTTTCTGGTCTCTGTGTGCAGCAGGCACATACCTTAGAACATGCACAGGCACACACACACACACACACACACACACACACACACACACACACACACACGGCATTAGATGCGCTAGTTCAAGCTGTCTTACTCTGCACCTCAACTGATTTTGCTGAATCATTTCCAGAAGTTTCAGTGTGGAAATAAACAGGCTATTCTTTCTTCCATCTTTACATTTTACCTCCCCTCAAGGACCAGCAAAGGTTAAAAAAAAAAAAAAAAGTAACTTTATTCTCCTGACTCAATTGTTGTCTCAGAGGATTACTGCCTCCTGGAAGCTTCTAGCCTCTGTACAACCTAACCTATGTCTAGAATGTTTCAGCCTCTGAGACTCACTGTTTAATAAGCTCACCCTTTCTTGTTCTCTCTGGGCTCTGGGCTGGTTCAACTCGGCTGTTCTGGCTCAAACTCTTCTAACAGCTGACTTACTCAATCCGCCTTCTCTCTCTGCCTGGAATGGCTCTGCTTGGCCTCAAACTAACTCAGCAATCTGCTCTAATCTTCTGGCTCCTTCTGTCCTTACCTGAGTTCTCTCTCTGCAACCCATCTCTCTATTACTGTCCTGGTAAAACTGCCTCCTCTCTCTCTCTCTCTCTCTCTCTCTCTCTCTCTCTCTCTCTCTCTCTCTCTCTCTCTCTCTCTCTCTCCCACTTCCTGTATTGCCCCTTAAGTACTTTCCTCTCCTCTCATGGGAGTTGGGCTTATACTAGTGTGTCAAATCTGTGTCTGCTTCATCACTTTTTCTGCCACTCAATTAAGCTTCACTTTCAAGCATGGGTGCTTCCTTCTACAAACTAATTTTAGCCTCACTGGGAGTAAAAGCATGCACCACCACCCCTGGACCTATGCTTTTCTTTACCTGACACTTGCTTTATGCCAAGCTGGCCTTGAACTCAGATCTGTTTGCCTCTGTCTCCTGGATTAAAGGCGTGTTTGTATTCCAACTGGCTCACACAGACCTAGAAGATCTCTGGATGTGGCTTCTTGCCAGAGCACCCAGGTTCCAAGTTAACATTCCTCTACACAGCAAAAACCCTCTCCTCGGGATTCGGAGCAGGGCAACACCCTGACATCTTGCTCTCTTCTTTAGTCAGTCTGTGTAATTTAGCACAAAAGTGGCCTCTATTCTTTCCATCCTTGTGCCCTAAACGCCCCCTGACCATGATGATAAGACATAGGATTCCAGACGACCTTTGAACAAGTTGTGCTGTAAACAAGGGTCAGGCCAGCACTCCCTGGGAAGGTTTGCTAACTTTTAGACGCTGGAACATAGCAATCAGGTCAGAGCCTGGAAAGGGAGGTCTGTAACCAGTGTTCCAGGAGTCCTACCTACTAGGAGACATCACTGCTCACGTGCGTGTTCTTTTAATGTCTCTTTCAGTTATCTGTTTACTGGGGTGGGGAAAGCCTACATACCACAGTATGCACAGAGGTCAGAAGACAACGCATGGGAGGGAGTTTTCTCCTCCCACTACGCGTATTCCAGTGGTCAAACTTAAGTCATGAGGCTTTGAAGCACATAGCTTTACTCATTGAGCCGTCACCAGCCCCTGCTTTATCTGACTATCTCAAAATCATAATTTTGGGGACCTGGAGAGATGGCCCTGAGACTGGGAGCACTTATTGCTCTTGCACAGGACCAGAGTTTGGTTCCAGCTGCCTGTAACTCCAGCTCCAGAGGATCTGACACCTTCTTTGAACCTTCCCAGGCACGCACACACTGGCACATGTATGCATACACAGACATATACACATGTACACACATATACACATGCACACACATACATACATACGTATAATGCACATGCACATGTTAACACACACACATAAACACATATAATTAATATAAGAATATAATACTATAAATCTTGATTTTTTTTACTTTCAGCTCGATCATTTCAGTTCAAATCTGATTGCCTAGTCTAAACATTATTTGTAGTATTCTGTAAAAATGCTCTCACTCAGAACTCTAAACACGACCATTTCATGGATACCTTGGTCCCCTACAATTTCCTCTGAACAAGAGAAAAGTGCTACTTTGTGAACCTAGTCTGCAGCTATTTGCGGCATGCCAGGACCGTGTCATTTTGCTCCGGTTTTCTCCAGTGGCAATTATATAACTTCCTTTATAACCATCCACATGTCAGTGGAGGGAGAAAATGATTTCATTTTTGACAGAGAAATTTCCAGAACTTTATGGTATTTAATATGACCAATGAGATAGCTCAGATGGCTGTAGACGACTCCAGTGACCCTTGAATAGGTGAGGCTGGCTATGTGTCAGGGTTGGAGCATAAAGGCAGCAGTTTCTAGTGAGCATCAACACGTATTCCCAGGGGTCTACTCAGATCCTGCTGAACGAGGCTGTCTGAAAAATGGCAGTTGTGTGCAGCCTCTCCCACCTTCCCTTTTAAAACGTTTTCCCAATCGCTTGTCACCTAGGCCCTGCCTACTCTGTCCTTCCCCTGCTTCCTTCATCATCCCCTTACCCAGGAGGCCACAGGATAATCTCTGATCCCCAGCTACACATGAGAAGGCTATGGAACACCGTTGTCGGCAGCGTAGTGCACGGCACCCTCTCAGACATCAGTTTCCCTCCATTAAAATCAAGCGATGATGATGAGTGATAGGACGCTATGAAGGTTTCCACTAGTCAGAGACGCTGGAGCATCACGGATTCTCGGCAAGGAGGTGTGGAATGCCTTCGACGTGCTTCTGTGCCTCATGGAGTTAAGAATTACTGTGTAGCATGAGGCATGCTCAAAGAGACTATGTCTCCTGCATAAGCGTGGAGCTGCTGTGGAAACCAGACACAAGCGACCACCTCTATAGAAAGAAAGGAAAACGACACCTGCTATACATCACCTTGTCCCAGATATCTCTCCTGTTCCGTCTTTATCATTTGGTCCTAGTACCACCACCATCACCACTTTACTGAGGACTAAAAAGTCCTCAAGAGCTTAAGTCACACAGGGATCTCACAGTCAACAGGCTAGTCGGGATTCAAACCTCTACCTACCATTATAACCTACTTCTGAGCAAGCACAAGCACGAATGGAGGGCCCAGTAAAGTTTAAAATGTTATATAAATGCTGGCTTTCGCTCTGGTGTTTGCTGTAAAGTGTGGGGAGTTATTGGGAATCCTCTGTTCTGTTCTCAGGATCTGTAGCTGTCTGTGAAGGGCTTGTCAGCGGACTCCGCATCCTGACACCTGGTCCTGTAACATCATGTTAGGGCTGCATTATTCATACCGTAAGGAAGTGGACCTGGCAAAGATGTTCATCTACAGATGGATGGAGGGTGAGAAAGCCACGTGTGTGCACAATGGAATATTAGTCAGCAGCGAAGAAGAGCAAATTATTATGGAAAATTGATGGGTCTAGAAAATATACTAAGCAAAGTGAGCCAGAGAAATGTATGGTCTTGTTCAGATGTGGATGGCAACATTTAATATTGGACTATCTGTAGATAAGGGCTGTGAGGTAAGTGTAGACTGTGAGACTGGATCAGAGAATATGAGCAAGAGAAAGTTAAGAAAGGAGGGAAGGACAAAAGGACTCATATAACATTCAAGTAGGAAAGAGGCTATGGGGTAGGGTTAGGGTATGAGGGCAGAAGAGCAAAGGAGAAGAGTCTAACAGATTCTGGGTTATTGTTTTATTTATGTGTTTAGATGTTATGTGTACGTGTGTATGCCTGAGTACATTCAGAGCCTGTAGAGGCCAGAAGAGGGTGTCAGATTACCTGGAATTGGCAGGTGTAAGCCTGATGTGATTACTAGAACAAAATCCTGGCCCTCTGTAGGGGCGGCCTGTGTTTCTAACTGTAGAACCATCTCTCCAGGGCTCCAAACAGATTCTATTTGGAAAATACCAAAATGAAGTCTTAAACTGTGTATGCTAGTGTGTGTGTGTGTGTGTGTGTGTGTGTGTGTGTGTGTGTGTGTGTTGAGACAGGCTTTTACTGTGTAGCCCTGGCTGTCCTCGAACTCACTCTGTAGAGCAGGCTGGCCTCAAAATCACAGCGATCTGCCTGCCTCTGCCTCCTGAGTGCACCACCATCACCTTGCCATTAATTTTTTTTTCCATTGAGAGAAAGAAAAGAGGGCTCTTCTCCCCGAAGGAGGCTGCACTGTTTCCCAAGTCATGCCCCCTGCTCTCCTGGTTGATAAAGGGGTTCTCAGTGACCTTGCAAGGCTCCCCCGAGTCTCCCTCAGGCCCCCACCGCATTCTCCTCACAGCTAGGCATATTCTGCATAAGCGTTCCCCAGCATCACTGAGTTGTGTTGCTTAGTTGGCCAAGTAAAGTATGATAAACTAGGTGGTTTAAACAACAGAAATTTGTTTTCCCACAGTTCCAGAGGATAGAAGGAAGTTCAAGAGCGGGGTATGAAGAAGGTCTCTCCCTGTTTCGCTGCTCTGTGCCTCCTCACTGTGACCTCAGATGGCTTTCTCTCTGCCTAGGTACACCCCTGATACCTCTCCCTACCTTTTTTTAATTAGACTATGTCTCACTGTTGGCTTAGGCTGGCCTTGAACTCAGGACCCTTCCGCTTCAGCCTCTCCAGTATGAAAATTACAGGCATGTCCTACCCTACCTGGCTCTCACTCTTATGAGAATGTAAGACACCCTGGCTTAGGGCCTACACATATGGCATCATTTAACCCAGGAGTTTTCAACCTCCCTGATGCTGTGACCTCATGTTGTGACGACTGCCCAGCCATAAAAATTATTGTATTGTTACTCCATAACTGTGATTTGGCTACTGTTATGAATCATAATGTGAATATCTGATGTGCGGGGTGTCTGATACATGACTCCCACCAAAGGGGTCGGGACCCACAGGTTGAGAACCTAGTGAAGCTGTTTAAAGGCTCTAATCCAATAAATACAGTCTCATACCAAGGTATACTGGGAGCTGAGAATTCAGCATATACATTTGGGGAAACAAGTCTGTAACATTCGTGTGTGTGTGTGCGTGTGTGTGTGTGTGTGCGTGCGTGCGTGCGTGCGTGTGTGTGTGTGTGTGTGTGTGTGTGTACACTAATAAAATCAGCCATTATACGTTCCATGTACTGAGCTAGACCAGCAAGCATATGAACAACCTGGCTGTATTTCCTCTGTCTGACCAAGAACAGATGGCTAGTGTCTGAACAATGGGGAACCAGCAGCAGGTCTGCTCCATCAGCCACCTTTTCAAAGCAGGTCAGATGACACCTGGGGAAGAGAGGACAGTGGCTCAGCACGAAGATGCCGCTGAGGGAGCTAAGTTGATGAATGGCCTCCCCAAACCACCAGTTTCTATTTTCAATGTTACAAAGGGCCATTGGTCATGAAAAGATGAAAATACAACCCAAGTGCCTCCGATTTCAAAGAAAAGAAGCTGTGTCAGAGGGCAGCTGGGCTCCACACAACAAGCTAAATTGCAGTACTAGGGCTATCTTTGGATCACAATGTCCCTTCCTTTAGCTCTCAGAAAGAAAACTAGATTTTGTTGTTGCAGCTGTTTTGTTTCATCTTTTTACCTTTCTTTTCTCACTAAGTCCTTGAAGATAAATAATAAACAAGGGCAAAGTCATACAAATTGGATACAAACACACTTACATCTAGTGTGACACAGTGAAATCATGAAAAAGCTTTTGGCCAGGAAGATGGTCCATAGGGTAAAGGTGCTTTGCATACAAGCCCAATGACCTGAGTTCAATCCCCAGAACCCATGAAACCAGATGCAGTTGGGTGGTGGTGGTGACGCACGCCTTTAATCCCAGCACACAGGAGGCAGAGGCAGGTGGATCTCTGTGAGTTCAAGGCCGGCCTGGTCTACAGAGTGAGTTTCAGGACAGCCAACACTACACAGTGAAACCCATGGGGGCTGGGGGAGCCAGAAAACAAAACAAGCAAACAAACAAAACAAAAAGCCAGATTCAGTAGTGTTCATCTGTCACCTCAGCAGTCCCAGGGTGAGATGGACAACAGAGACTGTCAAACAACAAGACCAACAGGAAAAACCCCTGTCTCTACAAAGAAGAAATTGAGAGCCTACTTACTCCTTAAAGTGTCCTCTGACCTCTACACACAAG